>NW_027464628.1:1635000-1687500 GCF_043290135.1 Rhipicephalus microplus
TGTGTGTATGGTTGTGTATAATAGTGCGTATGCTTATGTGTATGTATGTGTGTAGATATGTGTGTGAATGTGTATGTATGTGTGTATGGTTGTGTATGATAGTGTGTATGCTTATGTGTATGTATGTGTTTAAATATGTGTGTGAATGTGTATGTATGTGTGTGAATGTGTATGTATGTGTGTATGTGTGTGTATGTGTGTATGTATGTATGTGTGTATGTGTGTATGTATGTATGTATGAATGCGTGTGTATGAGTGTATGTATGTGTGTATGTATGTGTGTGCATATGTGTGTATGTGTGTATGTATGTGTGGGTGTACTTATGTGTGTATGTATGTACGTGTGTGTGTATGTATGTGTGTATGTATATTTTTATGTGTGTGCGTGTGTATGTATGTGTGAATGTATGTGTATCTATAAGTGTATGTATGTGTGTATATGTGTATGTACAAGTGTATGTATGTGTGTATTTGTGTATGTATATGTGTGTAAGTGTGTAAGTGTGTGTATGTATGTGTGCGTGTATGTGTGTGTGAATGTGTGTATGTATGTCTGTGTGTGTATGTATTTGTGTATGTATGTGTATGTATGTATGTGTGTGTATGTGTGTATATATGTGTGTATGTGTGTATATATGGTGTCACGGGTCCCGTTAATTCGGGAGGCGATCGCCGGGCTAATAATTCCAGGGGTGAAGTATCGGTCCCCCGAGCCGCACCACGGAAGCGTGGACAATTTAGAAGTGGTCCTTTTTGGCGCGCCAGCGGACGCCGGCAGTGGCCCAATGAACAAGTCAGAGCCGAGAGTTGATAACCAAAACAAAATTATATTCTCAATAATGGCAGATCAAAAAACACAATACACAAATATATACACTCCACAATAGTTGCATGCAATATGTCACCAATCAAAACAACGTACTACAGAGTACAATCAGCCACACTCGAAACAACGGACACAGACAACAATACACACTACAATGCAGTCGCATGCATTGAACAACCAAGACACTTAAAACAAAAGAGATCGAAAACCTATTCAGTCCAAAGTTCTTGGAACAAAAGTCTGGATGATACTTTTCCGAGAATCACTCACTCAAAGTCCAGCGTTGTTGTCGTTCCGCTGCCCCTGAAGTTTCTGTCCCAGGAAACCTCGCCGAAGTTTCTCTTCCAGGAAACCTCGCGTCTTCAATAGGCCACTCTCCAAGCTTCAAACTTCTTCGCCGCAAACACGTCGGCTTCACACACGTAGCTGTTGCCACGCGTCTTCGCTCAATAGCGGTAAACACACACTCTTGCCTGTAGCTCGAGTCGTCACCCCTCAGGTGGAAATCATCTTCTCCTGCTTTGTCTCTACGGACAAACCCTTCGCCGACTACACGGCGGTATACCCTACGCGCTCTGGCGCTAACTTTCGTCTTCTCCTGATCTCTCATCTCCGCTGCTCGGTTAAATACTTTCCGTGCGACATTCCAGAAAGTTCTCATCACTTCGTCGGCGCGATGCGCAGCGAATGCTGGGTAAGAGGGCGAGACGGTTTGAATGTCGTCCGCGACGGATGACTCAACCCGGCATGACCACGCCTCTTTCCATCTAGAAATTTCGAGTGCTTGCTCGGCCGGCGATGTAAGGTGAGGATATTCGTCGGAGAAGCCACGCTTCCCAGAGGAGAGGCTCGCGCGCCCGGGGAGCCTTAAGATGTTTGTTTTCTTTTTCTTTCTTTTTCGTTGACCTCGCGGCGTCTCTCCCGCGCGTTATCGCAAGAATTTGGCGGCGCACCCATTTTGAGCGCTCGTTCTGTGACATATGGATGTTTGTGTATGGTGTGTGCGTGTGTATGTATGTGTTTATGTGTGTGTGTATGTGTGTACGCATGTGTGTATGTATGTGTGAGCATGTATGTACGTATGTATGTGTGTATGTATGTGTGTATGTGTGTATGTGTGTATACATGTGTCTGTGTGTACGTATGTGTGTATGTAAGTGTGTGTATGCATGTATGTGTGAATGTGTGTATATATGTGTGTATGATTGTATATGTATGTGTGTATGTATGTTTTTGTGTGTGTATGTATGTATGTATGTATGTATGTTATTATGTATGTATGTATGTATGTATGTATGTATATGTGTGTATGTATGTGTGTATGTATGTTTGTATGTATGTATGTATGTCTGGCTGTATGTATGAATGTCTGTATGTATGTATGTATGTATGTATGTATGTATGTATGTATATGTGTATGTATGTGTGTGTATGTGTGTATGTGTATATCTGTGTGTATGTGTGTGTAAGTCTGTAGGTGTGTATGTATGTGTCTGTCTTTATGTATGTGTGTGTGTATAAGTGTATGTATGTGTGTGCATGTATGTGTGTGCGTGCATGTGTGCGTATGTATGTGTGTGTATGTGTGTATGTATGTGGGTGTGCAAGTGTGTATGTATGTATGTGCGTGCACGTGTGTGTATGTATGTGTGTATGTGTGTGTATGTATATGTATGTGTGTATCTATGCATGTGTATGTGTGTATGTATGTGTGTGTATGTATGTGTTCCTATGTGTGTATGTGCGTGTATGTATGTGTGAATGTGTGTATGTATGTCTAAATGATTGTGTATGTAGTTGTGTATTGATATGTGTATGTATGTTTTTGTGTGTATGTAGATATGTGTGTATGTATGTGTGTATGTATGTATGTGTGTATGTATCTATAGGAGTATGTGTATGTATGTATGTATAAGGTGGTGTATATGTATAAATGTGTGTATGTGTGTATCTGTGTATATGTGTGTGTATGTGTGTTTATGCATGTGTGTATGTATGTGTGTGTATGTTTGTATGTGTGTTTGAGTGTATGTATGTATGTGTGTTATGTATGTGTGCATGTGTGTATGTATGTGTATGTGTAAGTATGTGTGTATGTATGTGTGTGTATGTATGTGTGTATGTATGTGTGTATATGTATGTGTGTGCATGTATGTATGTGTGTATGTGTGTATGGGTATGTATGTGTGTGTATGAGTGAATGTATGTGTGTATGTGTGTATGAATAGGTGCATGTGTGTATGTATCTGTGTAGGTATGGGTTATGTGTGTATGTATGTGAGTGTATGTGTGTATGTGTATTTAAATGTGTGTGTATGCATGTGTGTATGTGTGTGTGCATGTATATGTATGTTTGTGTGTATGTGTGTGTATGTATGTACATATGTATGTATGTACATATGTATGTATGTGCGTATACGCGTATACGTGTGTAGGTACGTGTATGTGTATGTGTGTAGGTGTGTATATGTGTGTATGTGTGTGTATGTGTGTGTGTATGTATGTGTGTATGTGGGTATTTATGTATGTATGTGCTTGTATGTATGTGTGTATGTGTGTGATGTGTGTATGTATGTATGTGCGCGTATGTGTGTGTATGTGTGTGCGTCTGTATGTATGTGTGTGTATGTATGTGGTTATTTGTGTATGTATGTTTGTGTGTGTTTGTGTGTATGTGTGTGTTTGTGTATTTGTATGTGTGTATGTATGTATGTATGTATGTATGTATGTAATTTTGTATGTATGTATGTATGTGTGTATGTATGTGTGGGTAGGTATGTGTATATATGTGTTTATGTATGTGTGTGTTTGCGAATGTATGTATTTGTTTGTATGTATGTGTGGGTATGTGGGTATGTGTGTGTATGTATGTGTCTATGTGTGTGTATGTATGTGTGTTTGTGTGTGTACGTATGTATATATGTGTGTGTATGTGTGTGTATGCGTTGTGTGTTTATGTATATATGTATGTATGTATGTGTATATATGTATGTGTGTTTAGGTGTGAATGTATATATACATATATATGTAACGGTGTGTGTATGTGAGTGTATGTATGTGTGTATGTATGATTGTATATATATATATGTGTGTGTGTGCATGTATGTATGTGTGCATGTGTGTATACATGTGTGAATGTATGTATGTGTGTGTGTTTGTGTATATATGTGTGTGTATGTATGTATATGTGTATGTATGTGGTTATGTGTGTATGTGTGTATGTATGTATGAATGTGTGGGTAGGTATGTGTGTATGTATGTGCGTGTATATATGTGCGTGTATATATGTGTGTGTATGTGTGTATGTGTGTATGTATGTGTGTATGTGTATTTATGTGTGTGTTTGTATGTGTGTATGTAAGTGCATGTGTGTATGTATGTATTTGTGTGCATGTGTGTATGTGTGTGTATGTGTGTATCTGTGTGTATGTGTGTGTTATATGTATATGTGTATGTATATGTGTGTGTATGTGTGTATGTGTATGTGTGTGTATGTATGTATGTATGTATGTATGTATGTATGTATGTATTTATGTATGTGTGTATGTGGTATGAGTGTTTGTATGTGTGTGTATGTATGTGTGTGTACGTATGTGTATGTATGTATGTATGTATGTATGTATGTATGTATGTTTGTTTGTATGTATGTATGTATGTATGTATGTATGTATGTATGTATGTATGTATGTATGTATGTATGTATGTATGTATGTATGTGTGTGCATGTATGTGTGTACGTGTGTATGTGTGTATATGTATGTGTAAGTGTGTATGTGTGTGTGTGTGAGAATGTGTGTGTGTGTGTGTGTATTTGTAAGTGTGTGTGTATGCATGAGTGCATATATGTGTGTGTGTATGTGTATGTGTTTATGTATGTATGTATGTATGTATGTATGTATGTGTATGTATGTATATGTATGTATGTATGTATGTGTATGTACATATGGGTATGTATGATTGTATGTATATGTGTATGTATGTGTGTGTTTGTATGTGTGTATGTATGTATGTGTGTTTGTGTATGTACGTATGTGTGTATGTGTGTGTATGTGTGTATGTGTGCGTTTGTGTATGTATGTATGTATGTGTGTGCATGTGTGTGTATGTATGTGTTTATGTGTGTATGTATGTGTTTATGTGTGTATGTGTGTGCGCATGTGTGTATGTATGTGCATAAATGTATGTGTGTATGTGTGTGTGTGTGTGTCTATGTGTGTATGTATACGTGTATTTGTGTATGTATGTTTGTATGTGTGTGTATGTGTACATGCATGTGTTTGTGTGCATGTGTGTATGTATGTATGTGTATATATGTATCAGTGCATGTGTGTATGTATGTATGTATGTGTGTAAGTGTGTATATGCATGTATGTGTGTATGTATTTGTGTGTATGTGTGCGTATGTATGTGTGTATGTGTGCATATGTTTGTGTGTATGTGTGTTGGTATATGTGTAGGTATGTGCGTATGCATGTATCTATGTGTGTGTATGTATTTGTGTATGGTTGTGTATGATTGTGTGCATGCTTATGTGTATGTATGTGTGTAAATATGTGTGTATATGTGTATGTACGTGTGTATGTGTGCATGTATTTATGTATGTATGTATGTATGTATGCGTGTGTATGAGTGTATGTATGTGTGTGCATATGTGTGTATGTGTGTATGTATGTATGTGTCTGTATATTTGTATGTGTTTGTATGTGTGTGCGCGTGTATGTATGTGTGTATGTGTGTGTATGTGTGTATGTATGTGTGTATATGTGTATGTATAAGTCTATGTATGTGTGTATTTGTGTATGTATGTGTGTATGTGTGTGTAAGTTTGTAAGTGTTTTTGTATAAATGTGTGTATGTATTTGTGTATGTATGTGTGTGTATGTGTGTGTATGTATGTGTGTATGTGTGTGTATGTATGGATCTTTGTATATGTGTGTGTGCGTGTGTATGTATGTATTTATGTGTGTGCGTATGTGTGTGCGTATATGTATGTATGTGTGTGCATGTATGTGTGTATGTATGTTTGTGTAGGTATGTGTGTATGTATGTGTGTGTATGTGCATGTATGTGTGTGTATGTGCATGTATTTGTGTGTATGTGTGTATGGGTGTGTATGTGTGTATGTATGTGTGTGTATGTGTGTATTTCTAAGCATATTTGTGTATGTATGTTTGTGTGTATGATTGTATGTGTGTATACATGTTTCTGTGTGTACATATGTGTGTATATAATGGTGTGTATGCATGTATGTGTGTGTATGTATGTGTGTGTGCACGTGTGTGTGTGTATGTATGTATGTGTGTATGAATGTATGTGTGCGTGTAACTGTTTGTATGTGTGTATGGTTGTGTATGTGTGTGTGTATGGATGTATGTGTGTATGTATGTATGTGCGTATATGTATGTGTGTGTATGTATGTGTGAGTATGTATGTATGTGAGTATGTGTGTATGTATGTGTGTATGTATGTATGTGTGTATGTATGTATGTCTGTATGTATGAATGTCTGTATGTATGTATGTATGTATGTATGTATGTATGTATGTATGTGTAGGTATGTGTGTATGTGTGTATGTGTGTGTATGCATGTGTCTGTATGTGTGTGTATGTGTGAATGTGTGTGTATGTGTGTATGTATGTGTGTATGGATGTGTATGATTGTGTGTATGCTTGTGTGTATGTATGTGTGTATGTATGTGTGTATATATCTGTGTGTATGTGTATATATGTGTGTATGTGTGTGTATGTAAGTATGTAGGTATGTATGTATGTGTGTGTATGTGTGTATGAGTGTATGTATGTGTGTGTGTATGTGGGTGCTTATGTGTGTATGTCTGTATCTATCTATGTGTGTGCATGTATGTGCGCATGTGTGTGCGTATGTGTGTATGTATGTGTGTGCATGTATGTGTGTATGTATATATGTGTGGTAGGTATGTGTATGTGTGTGTGTCTGTGCGTGTATGAATGTGCGTGTATGTATGTGTGTATGTATGTGTGTATGTATGTGTGTATGTAAAGTGTATTTGTGTATGTGTGTGTATGTAAGTATGTAGGTATGTATGTATTAAGTGTGTGTATGTATGTGTGTGTATGTGTGTATGTACGTGTGTGTATGTACGTGTCTGTATGCGTGTATTTGTGTGAATGTATGTGTGAATGTGTGTACGTATGTGTGTATGATTGTGTATGTATGTGTGTATGGATTTGTGTATGTATTGTCACGGAGTCGTGACGTGGCCGAAGACAGGAGACTTCGTGTTGGGATTTAACTGTTTATTTGGGCGAACCTGTGCCCGGTAAAAGGAAAGTCCAATTACAGCAGCAGTCTCGCACAGATAGCAGACTCGGACTGATAGCGGCGAACGGAGCGTCGGCCTTCGATCAACTACTACTGACAAGTGGCGAAGCGCGTCGGCATTTATACTCTTGCCATCGAATGTTCTAGCGTTATCGCTGGCGGTGGCGTAGGTTCCAGAACAATTTGTACCGTTCGCACAGTGGGCGTGATCTTATCAAAATGATCTACTACAGTCCGGAACCTTCTGGAAAACTGCAGGCGCGGTTTGCGCTGAGAATCGTGTGGTGTTTTGGGACGATAACGAAAACTTGGGAAATGGAACGTGGCATTGCCCCCCTCTGAAAAAAGGCATCGTCCCGATGCTTTAACTAAAAATGAAGGTACAATAATAATGCAAGAAAGTACAATGAATAAATTACGATGGAACAGTAATACAAAAAAACACTGTTTCAGTTTGTTAATGCGCATGAAGCGGTTTGAGGCGCGCGACATGCACGACTTCAGGTCGCGATCGGCATCGTTGAGAGTTCGTGATGCCGTCGGGGACAACCTCGTAATCTAGTGGGCCGAGACGTCGAATCACCCTGTACGGTCCGAAGTAGCGTCGCAGAAGCTTTTCACTTAGTCCACGTCGGCGTATCGGCGTCCACACCCAAACACGTTCACCGGGCTGGTATTTCACGAAGCGTCGTCGAAGGTTGTAATGGTGGCTGTCTATCGTCTGTTGATTCTTGATACGGAGGCGCGCAAGTTGTCGGGCTTCTTCGGCACGTTGAAGGTACTCGCTCACATCGAGGCTTTCTTCGTCGGTGACGTTGGGTAACATGTCATCGAGCGTCGTTGCCGGGTTCCTTCCGTAGACCAACTTGTATGGAGATATCTGCGTCGTCTCCTGCGCTGCCGTGTTGTATGCGAAGGTCACATACGGAAGAATGGCGTCCCACGTCTTGTGTTCGACATCGACGTACATTGACAGCATGTCGGCGATCGTCTTGTTAAGCCGCTCGGTGAGGCCGTTGGTCTGTGGGTGGTACGCTGTCGTCCGGCGGTGGTTTGTTTGGCTGTATGCCAAGATCGCTTGAGTTAAGTCGGCAGTGAATGCCGTTCCTCTGTCGGTGATAAGGACCTCCGGGGCGCCGTGACGTAGGACGATATTTTCGACGAAGAACTTAGCTACCTCGGATGCACTGCCTTTTGGCAGGGCTTTTGTCTCGGCGTAGTGGGTGAGGTAGTCGGTAGCTACCACGATCCACTTGTTTCCGAAAGCCGACGTCGGGAACGGCCCCAGTAGGTCCATACCAATCTGCTGGAAAGGTCGGCAAGGTGGATCAATTGGCTGCAGAAGTCCCGCTGGCCTTGTCGGTGGTGTCTTGCGTCGCTGACAGTCCCGGCATGTTCTCACATAACGAGGGAAGTCGGTGGTAAGACGTGGCCAGTAGTACCTTTCTTGTATCCTCGCGAGCGTGCGAGAAACACCGAGAAGCCCTGCCGTCGGATCGTCATGCAGGGCCTGTAGGAGTTCTGGTCGCATAGCTGAAGGCACCACAAGGAGGTACTTAGCTCAAAGCGGTGAAAAGTTTTTCTTTTGTAGAAGACCGTTTCGTAGAAAGAACGACGCAAGTGCGCGCTTGAATACCTTCGGGACTTCGGCGGTCCTGCCTTCGAGGTATTCTATTAGGGCCTTAAGTTCCGGGTCGGCCCGCTGTCGTTCAGCGAAGTCGTCGGTAGTTATCGTTCCTAAGAAGTAGTCGTCATCCGGGTCGTCGGGTAGTGGTTGGTCGACAGGCGCACGAGAGAGACAGTCGGCGTCGGAGTGTTTTTTGCCGGACTTGTAAATGACAGTAATGTCATATTCTTGAAGTCTAAGGCTCCATCGTGCGAGGCGACCTGAAGGGTCCTTCAAGGTGGCTAGCCAACACAATGCGTGGTGGTCGCTCACAACTTTGAAGGGCCTGCCGTAGAGGTAGGGGCGAAATTTTGACGTAGCCCAAATGATGGTGAGGCACTGCTTTTCTGTTGTGGAATAATTTGCTTCTGCTTTTGATAGCGATCGGCTGGCGTAACTAATAACCCTTTCAAGTCCGTCAGCCCTCTGCACAAAAACGGCGCCAAGACCTACGCTGCTTGCGTCAGTATGTATTTCTGTCTCGGCGAATTCGTCGAAATGGGCAAGTAACGGAGGCATCTGGAGGCGATGTTTAAGCTCCTGGAAAGCGTGTTCCTGCGGCGTTCCCCACTTAAACTCCACGTCGGCCTTGGTAAGGTTAGTGAGAGGATCGGCGATGCGGGCGAAGTTTCTCACGAACCGCCTATAATAGGCACACAAGCCCAGAAATCGGCGCACGGCTTTCTTGCCAGTTGGCGGCGGGAAGTCGGCGATGGCGGCTGTTTTTCGTGGATCGGGACGAACTCCAGGCTTGCTGATAACGTGCCCCAGAAACAAGAGCTCCTCATACGCAAATCTGCACTTTTCTGGCTTCAGTGTGAGTCCGGAAGTCTTGATGGGTTGAAGTACAGCTTCAAGGCGCCGAAGATGCTCGTCGAAACTCGAGGAAAACACGACGACGTCATCCAAGTACACAAGGCAAGTCTGCCACTTCAATCCTGCCAGTACTGTATCCATAACGCGTTGAAAAGTTGCAGTCGCTGAGCAAAGGCCGAAGGGCATCACCTTAAACTCGAAGAGGCCGTCCGGTGTTATAAACGCCGTCTTCTCTCGGTCTCTTTCGTCGACTTCGATTTGCCAATAGCCAGTCTTGAGGTCTATTGACGAAAAGTACTTGGCGTTATGGAGCCGATCAAGTGCGTCGTCTATTCGTGGGAGAGGATACACGTCCTTTCTTGTGATTTTGTTCAGGCGGCGATAATCGACGCAGAAACGTAGGGTCCCATCCTTTTTTTTCACTAACACCACGGGGGATGCCCATGGACTCTTGGACGGCTGGATAATGTCATCCCGCAGCATTTCATCAACTTGTCTCTTCATGGCCTCTCGTACTCGCGTCGAAACCCTGTACGGACTCTGACGGAGTGGTCTGGCATTTTCTTCGGTTATGATGCGATGTTTCGTGATTGGGGTCTGCCGAATTTTCGATGACGACGAAAAGCAATCTTCGTATTGCAGGAGCAGGGCCTTGAGCTGTTCTTGCTTATCGTTCGGAAGTCTGGGATTGACGTCGAAAGCTATGGGAGGGGCTTTGTTCCTCTGAGCAGGTTCCGCAGAATCGGCGAGGGCTAAAGCACTGGTGGCTTCGACAATTTCTTCGATGTATGCAACCGTTGTTCCTTTGTTCACGTGTTTGTACTCATTGCTGAAATTCGTGAGCATAACCGTTGCTTTGCCTCCCCGCAGCTCTGCGATTCCTCTTGCGACGCAAATATTTCGGGTGACCAACAGAGTCTGACTGCCTTCAACGACGCCTTCCAAGTCAGGTAATTTAGGAGCGCCGACGGAAATGATGACGCTTGAGCGAGGCGGAATGGTGACTTGTTCTTCCAGCACATTCAAGGCATGGTGTCCTGATGGCGTGCGCGGCGGTAGTGCTTCTTTTGTGGATAACGTTATCGACTTTGTTTTTAGGTTGATGACAGCACCATGGAGGCATAAGAAGTCCATGCCAAGGGTGACACCTCTCGAGCAACGCTGTAGGACTACGAAGTCTGTAGGATAAATACGGCCGTTAATGGTGACTCTCGCTGTGCAGATTCCTGCAGGAGTTACGAGATGACCTCCGGCTGTGCGGATTTCAGGGCCTTTCCAAGCTGTCCTAACTTTCTTTAACTTCGCGGCGAACGACCCACTGATGACAGAATAGTCGGCTCCAGTATCGACGAGAGCGGTCACAATGTGGCCGTCGATAAGAACGTCGAGGTCGCTAGTTCGCCGTCTCGCATTACAGTTAGGGCGTGGCGTCGGGTCACGGCTGCTTCCATGTTGCGTCGTCAGGCCACCTTCGGTAAGTGAGCTTTCGCCGTCAGGGCTTTGCCTGTTTGACGTTGTGTTCGGAAAGCTCCGTCGCGGCGTCGTCGTCGTCGGAGGATCTTCGGTAGTTCGTCGCACAGCAACCGCACCTCCACTGGTTGGGTCCTTTAGTTTCCCGGATACGGGCTAGGAGACCGGCCCCACGTTGGGCCAGAGTACTGCCGGTGGTGTGGTGACGTGCGGCGGCTGGGCGACGGCGAACGCGAAGGGCTTCGAGGTGTCCACCGAGTTCCTATCAGGTAGTCGGCGATGTCACGTGGTCGTTCTCCGGGCTGTGGACGCGGTGCATTGACGGCGAAGCCACGCAGTCCCATCTGTCGGTACTGGCAGAGACTGCTGCTGTAATTGGACTTTCCTTTTACCGGGCACAGGTTCGCCCAAATAAACAGTTAAATCCCAACACGAAGTCTCCTGTCTTCGGCCAGGTCACGACTCCGTGACATCTGGTGTAGGTGCTGCTTCGTTCATGTACCGGACGCCCCCGTCAAGCCGTGTACCCAGCACCTCCACCAGATGTCACGGAGTCGTGACGTGGCCGAAGACAGGAGACTTCGTGTTGGGATTTCACTGTTTATTTGGGCGAACCTGTGCCCGGTAAAAGGAAAGTCCAATTACAGCAGCAGTCTCGCACAGATAGCCGACTCGGACTAATAGCGGCGAACGGAGCGTTGGCCTTCGATCAACTACTACTGACAAGTGGCGAAGCGCGTCGGCATTTATACTCTTGCCATCGAATGTTCTAGCGTTATCGCTGGCGGTGGCGTAGGTTCCAGAACAATCTGTACCGTTCGCACAGTGGGCGTGATCTTTTCGAAATGATCTACTACAGTCCGGAACCTTCTGGAAAACTGCAGGCGCGGTTTGCACTGAGAATCGTGTGGTGTTTTGGGACGATAACGAAAACTTGGGAAAAGGAACGTGGCAGTATGTATGTATGTATGTATGTATGTATGTATGTATGTATGTATGTATGTATGTATGTATGTATGTATGTATGTATGTATGTATGTATGTATGTATGCATGCATGCATGTATGTATGTGTGTATGTGTGTATATGTGTGTGTATCTGTGTGTATGTGTGTGTGTATGTGTGTATGTGTGTGTATCTGTGTGTGTGTTTGAGGGTATGTATGTATGTGTGTATATGTGCATGTGTGTATGTATGTGTGAGTGTTAAGGTTGGTGCACACCGGCGACTAGCAGCGGTCGCGCGACCATTCGCGACTGGCGACCAAAAAGCGACTGATGTTCACACCGACAGAGGCTGCATGCGAGCGACCGGAAGTCGCAAAAACCGGAGAGTCACGTCCGGATCTCGTTATGAGCGAGAACTCCTGAGACCGGCGCGATCAGCTGATCGCCGCCAGCTGAGTCCGTTCTCGCACAGCGTTCCCAACAGCGTCAAGTTCGATTCAAGCGAAGAACAAGACAATTTCAAGGTGCTGATGCACTGTGCCATGGTGTCAGCGCTGGCATCACAGATGCCTCCAAAGAAAAAAAAAGCCGGTAGTGGATGTGACCATCCTTTCGATCGCGGGAGTTGACCGGCCATGCAAGCCGCCTGCCTTCAGAGCTGCGCTGACACGACGAGGAGTATTTCCGAGAGTCGTACGTATTCAGAAACCATCCTTGAATTTCCCTTGACTTGCCACAGCCTACAATGCAGCACAAATGCGTCTCGAACGTGGAGTCTTAAGTCGTTGCCAAGGCATGAAGTACAAACGCGTTCCAAACACGCTGCGTTGAATGCGCTGACAAGTCAAGTTCAAGACAAAAAAAAGTTTCCGAATACGGGGAAAAGACAGTGCACAATTTATTTTCTCTTTACTTTGACGGTGTTTAGCTTCTTGCGAATGCCACCACGTAAATTCGACACTTTGCTCGAGTTGCTGCGGCCCGCCATCTCCAAGCCAAGTATTCCGTGGTGGCCATGGTGCCACAAACCCAGAGGAACGCACTCGTTTGTATCTGGCGGCAGGAAGCCAGCGCAATGAAAAAAAAATTGAGCATCGCTGATTGGTTAAGCAGCTTTGCGACTGCAGTCGCGCGACTGAAAAATCGGTCAAGAAGCGACTGGCCAACGCAGTCGCTTTGCGACCGTTTGCGACCGTTCGCGACTGGTTGCGACCAGTCGCAAATGGTCGCGCGACCGCTGCTAGTCGCCGGTGTGCACCAGCCTTAAGTATGTGTGTATGTGTGAATGTATGTGTGTATGTATGTGAGTATATGTATGTGTGTGTATGTATGTATGTATGTATGTATGTATGTGTTTATGTGTGTATGTATGTATGTGTTTATGTGTGTATGTATGTGTGTGTATGTATGTATGTATGTGCGCGTATGTGTGTGTATGTGTGTGCGTGTGTATGTATGTGTGTGTATGTATGCGGTTATGTGTGTATGTATGTGTGTATGTGTGTGTGTTTGTGTGTATGTGTGTGTTTGTGTGTATGTATGTGTGTATGTATGTGTGTATGTATGTGTGTATGTATGTGCGTATGTATGTATGTATGTATGTATGTATGTATGTGTGGATAATTATGTGTATATATGTGTGTATGTATGAGTGTGTAAGTATGTGTGTATGTGTGCGTATGTGTGTATGTATGTATGTGGAATGTATGTGTGTATGATTGTGTATGCATGTGTGTATGTGTGTATCTGTGTGTATGTGTGTATGTATGTAGGATTGTATGATTAGGTATGCGAATGTATGTATTTGTTTTTATGTATGTGTGTGTATGTGTATGAGTGTATTTATTGTGTGTAAGTGTGTGTGTATGTATGTATGTGTATGTGTGTGTATGTATGTGTGTGTATGCCCCGCCACGGTGGTCTAGTGGCTAAGGTACTCGGCTGCTGACCCGCAGGTCGCGGGTTCGATTCCCGGCTGCGGCGGCTGCATTTCCTATGGAGGCGGAATTGTTGTAGGCCCGTGTGCTCAGATTTGGGTGCACGTTAGAGAACCCCAGTTGGTCTAAATTTCCGGAGCCCTCCACTACAGCGTCTCTCATAATCATATAGTGGTTTTGGGACGTTAAACCCCACATATCAATCAATCAATGTGAATGTATGTATTTGTATGTGAATGTGTGTGTGTGTGCTTATGTAAGTGTGTGTGTATGTGTGTATGTGTGCATGTATGTATGTATGTGTGTATATGTGTATGTATGTGTGTATTTGTGTGTTTGTGTATGTATGAATGTTTGTGTATGTGTTTAGGTGTGTAGGTGTGTATGTGTGTGCATATGTGTGCATATGTGTGCATGTATCTGTGTATGTATGTGTGTGTAGGTATGTGTGTATGTATGTGTGTATGTATAAGTGTATTTGTGTATGTATGTATGTGTGTATGCGTGTAAGTATGTGTGTATGTAAGGGTATGTATGTGTGTATGTATGTATGTGTGTGTATGTGTGCGTATGTATGCGTGTGTATGTGTGTATGAATGTTGGTATATGTGTATGTATATGTGTATGTGTGTATATGGGTATGTATGTGTGTGTGCAAATGTGTATGTATGTATGTGTGTGCACGTGTGTGTATGTATGTGTGTATGTATGTATATGTGTGTATGTGTGTATCTATGTGTTCGTATGTGTGTGTATGTGTTTGTATGTGTGTATGTGTTTGTATGTGTGTATGATTGTGTATGTATGTGTGTATGTATTTTGTGTGTGTGTATGTATGTATACATGTATGTGTATGTATGTATGTGAGTATGTGTGTATGTATGTGTGTATGTGTGTATATGAGTGTATGTGTGTACGTATGTATGTATGTATGTGTATGCATGTATGTGTGGTATGTGTGTGTATGAGTGTATTTATGTGTGTGTATGAGTGTATGTATGTTTGTGTATGTATGTGTGTGCATGTATGTGTGTATGTGTGCATGTGTGTTCGTATGTGGTTATGTATGTGTGCATGTATGTGTGTAGGTATGTATATGTGTGTAGGTATGTGTGTATGTGTGTGTATGTATGTATGTGTATGCATGTATGTGTGGTATGTGTGTGTATGAGTGTATTTATGTGTGTGTATGAGTGTATGTATGTTTGTGTATGTATGTGTGTGCATGTATGTGTGTATGTGTGCATGTGTGTTCGTATGTGGTTATGTATGTGTGCATGTATGTGTGTATGTATGTATATGTGTGTAGGTATGTGTGTATGTGTGTGTATGTATGTGCGTGTATGTATGTATGTATGTGTGTGTATGGGTGTATGCATGTGTGTATGTATGTGTGTATGTATAACTGTATTTGTGTATGTATGTTTGTATGTATGTGTATACGTGTGTATGCATGTGTTTGTGTGTACGTATATGTGTATGTATGTATGTGGGTATATGTATGAGTGCATGTGTATCGGTGTGTGTATGTAAGTGTGTATGCATGTATGTGTGCATGTATGTATGTGTGTGTGCATGTGTGCATATGTATGTGGGTATGTGTGTTGGTGTGTGTGTGTGTATGTGTGTTTGTGTATGTGTATGTGTGTATGTATGTGTGTACGTGTGTATGTGTGCAAGTGTGTATGTATATGTATGAGCACGTGTGTGTATGTGTGTATGTGTGTATGCGTGTATGTATGTGTATGTGTGTTCTATGTGTGTGTATTTGTGTGTATGTATGTGTGTGTATGTATGTGTTTGTATGTGTGTATGTGTGTATGTATGTGTGAATGTGTGTATGTATGTGTGTATGATTGTGTATGTAGGTGAGTATGTATGTGTTTATGTATGTATGTGTGTATGTATGTGTATGTGTGTATGTGTATATGTGTGTGTATGTATGTGTGTATGTATGTGTATGTGTGTATGTGTGCGTATGTGTATATGTGTGTATGTATGTGCGTATGTATGTGTGCATGTGTGTATGTATGTATGTGTCTATGTATGTGTGTGTATGTTTGTAGGTGTGTTTGAGTGTATGTATGTATGTATGCGTGTGTATGTATGTGTGCATGTGTGTGTATGTGTGAATGTATGTGTGTATGTAGGTGCGTATGTATGTTTGTATATGTATGTGCGTATGTATGTGTATATGTGTATGTGTATGTATGTATGTATGTATGTGTGTATGTGTGTATGTGCATATGTGTGTATGTGCATGTGTTTAGATATGTGTATGTGTGTTCGTTTCTGTATGAGTGAATGTATGTATGTGTATGTGTGTGTGCATGTATATGTACGCGTGTGTGTGTATGTACGTATGTATGTATGTACGTATACGTCTATGTGTGTATGTATGTGCATGTGTATATGTGTGTATGTATATATGTGTATATACGTGTGTGTATGTGTATGTATGTATGAGTGTGTATCTATGTGTGTATGTGTTTGTGTGTATCTGTGTGTGTATGTATGTATGTGTATGTATTTGTGTATGTATGTATGTGTGTATGCATGTATGTGTATGAATATGTGTACGTATGTGTATCTATGTATGTGTATTTGTGTATGTATGTATGTGTGTATGTATGTATGTAAAATGTATGTGTGTGTATTTGTGTGTGTAGGCGTTGTGTGTTTATGTATGTATGTATGTATGTATGTATGTATGTATGTATGTATGTATGTATGTATGTACGTATGTTTCTGTGTGTGTGTATATATGTGTGTGTATGTGTGTATGTATGATTGTATGCATGTGTGTGTATGTAGGTATGTGTGTATGTATGTGGGTGTGTATGTGTGTGTTTGTATATATATGTGTGTATGTATGTGTTTGTGTGTATGTGTGTGATTTGTGTATGTATGTATGTGCGTTTATGTGTACGTGTCTGTATGTGTGTGCATGCGTGTGCGTGTGTATGTATGTGTGTGTATGTGTGTTTGTGTGTATGTGTGTGTTTGTATGTATGTCTGTGTATATATGTGTGTATGTATGTGTGTATGTGTGTATGTATGTATGTGTGTATGATTGTGTATGCATGTGTGTATGTGTGTGTATGCGTATGTATGTATGTGTGTATGTATGTAAGTATGTGTTTGTATATGTGTGTGTATGTGTGTGTATGAGTGTGTGCATGTGTGTACGTATGTGTATGTGTGTATGTATGTGTGCGTATGTATGTATTTGTGTGCATGTATGTGTGTATGTTTGTCTGTATGTGTGTATGTGTTTGTAAGTGTGTGTATGTATATGTGTGTGTTTGTAAGTGTATATATGTGTGCATGTGTGTAGGTATGTATGTGTATGTATGTGTGTATGTATGAGTATATGTGTGTATGTGTGTATGTGTGTGTATGTGTGTATGAGTGTGTATGTATGTGTGTATGTATGTGTGCATATGTGTGTATGTATGCATGTGTAGGTATGTGTGTATGTGTGTATGTATGTGTGTACGTGTATGTTTGTATGTGTGTATGTATGTGTGTGTATGCATGTGTGTATGTGTGTATGTATGTGTGTAGGTATGTATGTGAATATGTGTGTTATGTGTATGTGTATGTATGTATGTGTGTATGTGTGTACGTGTGTGTATGAGTGAATGTATGTGTGTGTATGTGTGTATGTATGTGTGTGTAAGTGTGTAATTAAATGTGTGTATGTATGTGTTTGTATGTGAGTGTACAAGTATATGTATGTTTGTGTGTACGTGTGTATGAATATGTGCATGTATGTGTGTATGTATTTATGTGTATGTGTGTATGTATGTATGTGAATATGTGTCTACGTGTATGTGTATTTGTGTATATGCGTGTATGTATGTATGTGTGTGTATGTATGTATGTATGTGAGTATGTGTGTATATATGTGTGTATGTGTGTATGTATGTGTGTATGTATGTCTGTATGTATGTATGTATGTTTAGGTATGTGTGTATGCATGTATGCATGTGTGTGTATGTATGTGTGTATGTGTGTGTATGTGTGTATGTGTGTGTATGTATGTATGTATGTATAATTAAGTATGATTAAGTGTATGCTAGTGTATGTATGTGGGTATATATGTGTGTGTATGTGTATATCAGTGTGTATATGTGTGTATGTATGTATGTATGTGTATGAGAGTATGTATGTGTGTATGAGTGTATGTATGTGTGTGCATGTATGTGTGTATGTATGTATGTGTGTAGGTATGTGTGTATGTGTGTGTATGTATGTGCGTGTATGTGTGTGGGTGTAGGTGTATGTTTGTATGTATGTGTGCATGTATGAGTGTATTTGTGTATGTATGTTTGTATGTATGTGTATATGTGTGTATGCATGTGTTTGTGTGTGCGTATATGTGTATGTATGTATGTATGTGTGTATATGTACGAGGGCGTGCGTATCTGTATGTGTGTATGTAAGTGTGAGTATGCATGTATATGTGTATGTATGAAGTGTGTGTGCATGTGTGCATATGTATGTGTGTATGTGTGTTGGTGTATGTGTATGTGTGTATGTATGTGTGTGTGCAAGTGTGTATGTATGTATGTGTGTATGTATGTTTATGAGTGTATCTATGTGTGTGCATGTATGTGTGTATGTGTGTGTTCAATGTCAAAGCAGTGGTGGTTGCGGAAGCGAACACTCGTCTAATTGCTGTTCCTGCCTTTTACAGGTGTTCGTCCTAGACAGGCCAGGGTCCCGATAGTGACTGCTGCAGCACCTGCCATTTCATCATCCACGTGTCAACGTGGAACGTTGTATTCTGGATAATCTGGCCCCATCATATCTACCGTTCCCAGCATTCCTGTCGTCGTCCTGCGCCTGCGTGGATCTTCAGTCTAGGGATCAAAAGCAGTGCCAGGAGGCACGCCCGCGTGAAAGCAGTGGTGTTTGCGGAATTGAACACTCGCCTAATTGCTGTTCTTGACTTCTACATGTCAGGTGGCTTTACGCAACCCTTTGTATTGAGCTCTGTCTTATACCGCAACCACTGTTGCTGCTGCTGCTGCTCTTTGTACTATTCGCACGCTCGTGTGTTCACTTGTGTTCTTCAATAAGTTTCCTGCTTGTGGTATCACGATGCCTACGAATGCCGAATTAGCTAAGAGAATCGAGGACCTTGCGGCAAAATTTGACTGCCGATTGACAAAGCTCGTGGACAGAATTGTGGGTGACGTTACGACGAAGCTTAAAGAGACGGGATTTGATCTCGGTACTCGAAATTCAGAGGTTAAAAGTATGGATGCTGGCCTCAGGCGCTGCCTAACGACATTGTAGAGACTGTCCGTACTCAACAACAAGAGCTTTGTTCTACTAACAAAGCTTTGAAAAATGAGAACTAGACTTTAGAGAAGAAGGTGGCGGACCTGGAGCAGTACACTCGGATCAACAACGTCGAGATCAAGGGCGTTCCTTCTTCCCAAGGGGAGGACTGTGTTGCCATTGTGCAGTCGATTGGTAACAAAATTGACTGTCTTGTGTCAGGCACTCATCTTGACGTTGTTCACAGGGTGCCAGCTAAGTCTGGACAACAGAATATCGTGGCCCGTTTCTGTTTACGAGAGCAAAAGAATGAGTTTGTTAGGAAGGCACGTAAAGCTCGCCTGAATACACGTGCTCTTGGTTTTCCTGGAGGGGGCACCCATGCTGTCTTTGTTAATGATCACCTCTCGCCGGATAACAAGAAGCTTTTTTCTAAAGCACTGTATGTATTAAGTGTGTGTATGTATGTGTGTGTATGTGTGTATGTACGTGTGTGTATGTACGTGTCTGTATGCGTGTATTTGTGTGAATGTATGTGTGAATGTGTGTACGTATGTGTGTATGATTGTGTATGTAGGTGTGTATGGATTTGTGTATGTATTGTCACGGAGTCGTGACGTGGCCGAAGACAGGAGACTTCGTGTTGGGATTTAACTGTTTATTTGGGCGAACCTGTGCCCGGTAAAAGGAAAGTCCAATTACAGCAGCAGTCTCGCACAGATAGCAGACTCTGACTGATAGCGGCGAACGGAGCGTCGGCCTTCGATCAACTACTACTGACAAGTGGCGAAGCGCGTCGGCATTTATACTCTTGCCATCGAATGTTCTAGCGTTATCGCTGGCGGTGGCGTAGGTTCCAGAACAATTTGTACCGTTCGCACAGTGGGCGTGATCTTATCAAAATGATCTACTACAGTCCGGAACCTTCTGGAAAACTGCAGGCGCGGTTTGCGCTGAGAATCGTGTGGTGTTTTGGGACGATAACGAAAACTTGGGAAATGGAACGTGGCATTGCCCCCCTCTGAAAAAAGGCATCGTCCCGATGCTTTAACTAAAAATGAAGGTACAATAATAATGCAAGAAAGTACAATGAATAAATTACGATGGAACAGTAATACAAAAAAACACTGTTTCAGTTTGTTAATGCGCATGAAACGGTTTGAGGCGCGCGACATGCACGACTTCAGGTCGCGATCGGCATCGTTGAGAGTTCGTGATGCCGTCGGGGACAACCTCGTAATCTAGTGGGCCGAGACGTCGAATCACCCTGTACGGTCCGAAGTAGCGTCGCAGAAGCTTTTCACTTAGTCCACGTCGGCGTATCGGCGTCCACACCAAACACGTTCACCGGGCTGGTATTTCACGAAGCGTCGTCGAAGGTTGTAATGGTGGCTGTCTATCGTCTGTTGATTCTTGATACGGAGGCGCGCAAGTTGTCGGGCTTCTTCGGCACGTTGAAGGTACTCGCTCACATCGAGGCTTTCTTCGTCGGTGACGTTGGGTAACATGTCATCGAGCGTCGTTGCCGGGTTCCTTCCGTAGACCAACTTGTATGGAGATATCTGCGTCGTCTCCTGCGCTGCCGTGTTGTATGCGAAGGTCACATACGGAAGAATGGCGTCCCACGTCTTGTGTTCGACATCGACGTACATTGACAGCATGTCGGCGATCGTCTTGTTAAGCCGCTCGGTGAGGCCGTTGGTCTGTGGGTGGTACGCTGTCGTCCGGCGGTGGTTTGTTTGGCTGTATGCCAAGATCGCTTGAGTTAAGTCGGCAGTGAATGCCGTTCCTCTGTCGGTGATAAGGACCTCCGGGGCGCCGTGACGTAGGACGATATTTTCGACGAAGAACTTAGCTACCTCGGATGCACTGCCTTTTGGCAGGGCTTTTGTCTCGGCGTAGTGGGTGAGGTAGTCGGTAGCTACCACGATCCACTTGTTTCCGAAAGCCGACGTCGGGAACGGCCCCAGTAGGTCCATACCAATCTGCTGGAAAGGTCGGCAAGGTGGATCAATTGGCTGCAGAAGTCCCGCTGGCCTTGTCGGTGGTGTCTTGCGTCGCTGACAGTCCCGGCATGTTCTCACATAACGAGGGAAGTCGGTGGTAAGACGTGGCCAGTAGTACCTTTCTTGTATCCTCGCGAGCGTGCGAGAAACACCGAGAAGCCCTGCCGTCGGATCGTCATGCAGGGCCTGTAGGAGTTCTGGTCGCATAGCTGAAGGCACCACAAGGAGGTACTTAGCTCAAAGCGGTGAAAAGTTTTTCTTTTGTAGAAGACCGTTTCGTAGAAAGAACGACGCAAGTGCGCGCTTGAATACCTTCGGGACTTCGGCGGTCCTGCCTTCGAGGTATTCTATTAGGGCCTTAAGTTCCGGGTCGGCCCGCTGTCGTTCAGCGAAGTCGTCGGTAGTTATCGTTCCTAAGAAGTAGTCGTCATCCGGGTCGTCGGGTAGTGGTTGGTCGACAGGCGCACGAGAGAGACAGTCGGCGTCGGAGTGTTTTTTGCCGGACTTGTAAATGACAGTAATGTCATATTCTTGAAGTCTAAGGCTCCATCGTGCGAGGCGACCTGAAGGGTCCTTCAAGGTGGCTAGCCAACACAATGCGTGGTGGTCGCTCACAACTTTGAAGGGCCTGCCGTAGAGGTAGGGGCGAAATTTTGACGTAGCCCAAATGATGGTGAGGCACTGCTTTTCTGTTGTGGAATAATTTGCTTCTGCTTTTGATAGCGATCGGCTGGCGTAACTAATAACCCTTTCAAGTCCGTCAGCCCTCTGCACAAAAACGGCGCCAAGACCTACGCTGCTTGCGTCAGTATGTATTTCTGTCTCGGCGAATTCGTCGAAATGGGCAAGTAACGGAGGCATCTGGAGGCGATGTTTAAGCTCCTGGAAAGCGTGTTCCTGCGGCGTTCCCCACTTAAACTCCACGTCGGCCTTGGTAAGGTTAGTGAGAGGATCGGCGATGCGGGCGAAGTTTCTCACGAACCGCCTATAATAGGCACACAAGCCCAGAAATCGGCGCACGGCTTTCTTGCCAGTTGGCGGCGGGAAGTCGGCGATGGCGGCTGTTTTTCGTGGATCGGGACGAACTCCAGGCTTGCTGATAACGTGCCCCAGAAACAAGAGCTCCTCATACGCAAATCTGCACTTTTCTGGCTTCAGTGTGAGTCCGGAAGTCTTGATGGTTTGAAGTACAGCTTCAAGGCGCCGAAGATGCTCGTCGAAACTCGAGGAAAACACGACGACGTCATCCAAGTACACAAGGCAAGTCTGCCACTTCAATCCTGCCAGTACTGTATCCATAACGCGTTGAAAAGTTGCAGTCGCTGAGCAAAGGCCGAAGGGCATCACCTTAAACTCGAAGAGGCCGTCCGGTGTTATAAACGCCGTCTTCTCTCGGTCTCTTTCGTCGACTTCGATTTGCCAATAGCCAGTCTTGAGGTCCATTGACGAAAAGTACTTGGCGTTATGGAGCCGATCAAGTGCGTCGTCTATTCGTGGGAGAGGATACACGTCCTTTCTTGTGATTTTGTTCAGGCGGCGATAATCGACGATAATCGACGTATGTATGTGTGTGTATGTATGTGTTTGTATGTGTGTATGTGTGTATGTATGTGTGAATGTGTGTATGTATGTGTGTATGATTGTGTATGTAGGTGAGTATGTATGTGTTTATGTATGTATGTGTGTATGTATGTGTATGTGTGTATGTGTATATGTGTGTGTATGTATGTGTGTATGTATGTGTATGTGTGTATGTGTGCGTATGTGTATATGTGTGTATGTATGTGCGTATGTATGTGTGCATGTGTGTATGTATGTATGTGTCTATGTATGTGTGTGTATGTTTGTAGGTGTGTTTGAGTGTATGTATGTATGTATGCGTGTGTATGTATGTGTGCATGTGTGTGTATGTGTGAATGTATGTGTGTATGTAGGTGCGTATGTATGTTTGTATATGTATGTGCGTATGTATGTGTATATGTGTGTGTGTATGTATGTATGTATGTATGTGTGTATGTGTGTATGTGCATATGTGTGTATGTGCATGTGTTTAGATATGTGTATGTGTGTTCGTTTCTGTATGAGTGAATGTATGTATGTGTATGTGTGTGTGCATGTATATGTACGCGTGTGTGTATGTACGTATGTATGTATGTACGTATACGTGTATGTGTGTATGTATGTGCATGTGTATATGTGTGTATGTATATATGTGTATATACGTGTGTGTATGTGTATGTATGTATGAGTGTGTATCTATGTGTGTATGTGTTTGTGTGTATCTGTGTGTGTATGTATGTATGTGTATGTATTTGTGTATGTATGTATGTGTGTATGCATGTATGTGTATGAATATGTGTACGTATGTGTATCTATGTATGTGTATTTGTGTATGTATGTATGTGTGTATGTATGTATGTAAAATGTATGTGTGTGTATTTGTGTGTGTAGGCGTTGTGTGTTTATGTATGTATGTATGTAGGTATGTATGTATGCATGTATGTATGTATGTATGTGTATGTATGTACGTATGTTTCTGTGTGTGTGTGTGTATATATGTGTGTGTATGTGTGTATGTATGATTGTATGCATGTGTGTGTATGTAGGTATGTGTGTATGTATGTGGGTGTGTATGTGTGTGTTTGTATATATATGTGTGTATGTATGTGTTTGTGTGTATGTGTGTGATTTGTGTATGTATGTATGTGCGTTTATGTGTACGTGTCTGTATGTGTGTGCATGCGTGTGCGTGTGTATGTATGTGTGTGTATGTGTGTTTGTGTGTATGTGTGTGTTTGTATGTATGTCTGTGTATATATGTGTGTATGTATGTGTGTATGTGTGTATGTATGTATGTGTGTATGATTGTGTATGCATGTGTGTATGTGTGTGTATGCGTATGTATGTATGTGTGTATGTATGTAAGTATGTGTTTGTATATGTGTGTGTATGTGTGTGTATGAGTGTGTGCATGTGTGTACGTATGTGTATGTGTGTATGTATGTGTGCGTATGTATGTATTTGTGTGCATGTATGTGTGTATGTTTGTCTGTATGTGTGTATGTGTTTGTAAGTGTGTGTATGTATATGTGTGTGTTTGTAAGTGTATATATGTGTGCATGTGTGTAGGTATGTATGTGTATGTATGTGTGTATGTATGAGTATATGTGTGTATGTGTGTATGTGTGTGTATGTGTGTATGAGTGTGTATGTATGTGTGTATGTATGTGTGCATATGTGTGTATGTATGCATGTGTAGGTATGTGTGTATGTGTGTATGTATGTGTGTACGTGTATGTTTGTATGTGTGTATGTATGTGTGTGTATGCATGTGTGTATGTGTGTATGTATGTGTGTAGGTATGTATGTGAATATATGTGTTATGTGTATGTGTATGTATGTATGTGTGTATGTGTGTACGTGTGTGTATGAGTGAATGTATGTGTGTGTATGTGTGTATGTATGTGTGTGTAAGTGTGTAATTAAATGTGTGTATGTATGTGTTTGTATGTGAGTGTACAAGTATATGTATGTTTGTGTGTACGTGTGTATGAATATGTGCATGTATGTGTGTATGTATTTATGTGTATGTGTGTATGTATGTATGTGAATATGTGTCTACGTGTATGTGTATTTGTGTATATGCGTGTATGTATGTATGTGTGTGTATGTATGTATGTGAGTATGTGTGTATATATGTGTGTATGTGTGTATGTATGTGTGTATGTATGTCTGTATGTATGTATGTATGTTTAGGTATGTGTGTATGCATGTATGCATGTGTGTGTATGTATGTGTGTATGTGTGTGTATGTGTGTATGTGTGTGTATGTATGTATGTATAATTAAGTATGATTAAGTGTATGCTAGTGTATGTATGTGGGTATATATGTGTGTGTATGTGTATATCTGTGTGTATATGTGTGTATGTATGTATGTATGTGTATGAGAGTATGTATGTGTGTATGAGTGTATGTATGTGTGTGCATGTATGTGTGTATGTATGTATGTGTGTAGGTATGTGTGTATGTGTGTGTATGTATGTGCGTGTATGTGTGTGGGTGTAGGTGTATGTTTGTATGTATGTGTGCATGTATGAGTGTATTTGTGTATGTATGTTTGTATGTATGTGTATATGTGTGTATGCATGTGTTTGTGTGTGCGTATATGTGTATGTATGTATGTATGTGTGTATATGTACGAGGGCGTGCGTATCTGTATGTGTGTATGTAAGTGTGAGTATGCATGTATATGTGTATCTATGAAGTGTGTGTGCATGTGTGCATATGTATGTGTGTATGTGTGTTGGTGTATGTGTATGTGTGTATGTATGTGTGTGTGCAAGTGTGTATGTATGTATGTGTGTATGTATGTTTATGAGTGTATCTATGTGTGTGCATGTATGTGTGTATGTGTGTGTTCAATGTCAAAGCAGTGGTGGTTGCGGAAGCGAACACTCGTCTAATTGCTGTTCCTGCCTTTTACAGGTGTTCGTCCTAGACAGGCCAGGGTCCCGATAGTGACTGCTGCAGCACCTGCCATTTCATCATCCACGTGTCAACGTGGAACGTTGTATTCTGGATAATCTGGCCGCATCATATCTACCGTTTCCAGCATTCCTGTCGTCGTCCTGCGCCTGCGTGGATCTTCAGTCTAGGGATCAAAAGCAGTGCCAGGAGGCACGCCCGCGTGAAAGCAGTGGTGTTTGCGGAATTGAACACTCGCCTAATTGCTGTTCTTGACTTCTACATGTCAGGTGGCTTTACGCAACCCTTTGTATTGAGCTCTGTCTTATACCGCAACCACTGTTGCTGCTGCTGCTGCTCTTTGTACTATTCGCACGCTCGTGTGTTCACTTGTGTTCTTCAATAAGTGTCCTGCTTGTGGTATCACGATGCCTACGAATGCCGAATTAGCTAAGAGAATCGAGGACCTTGCGGCAAAATTTGACTGCCGATTGACAAAGCTCGTGGACAGAATTGTGGGTGACGTTACGACGAAGCTTAAAGAGACGGGATTTGATCTCGGTACTCGAAATTCAGAGGTTAAAAGTATGGATGCTGGCCTCAGGCGCTGCCTAACGACATTGTAGAGACTGTCCGTACTCAACAACAAGAGCTTTGTTCTACTAACAAAGCTTTGAAAAATGAGAACTAGACTTTAGAGAAGAAGGTGGCGGACCTGGAGCAGTACACTCGGATCAACAACGTCGAGATCAAGGGCGTTCCTTCTTCCCAAGGGGAGGACTGTGTTGCCATTGTGCAGTCGATTGGTAACAAAATTGACTGTCTTGTGTCAGGCACTCATCTTGACGTTGTTCACAGGGTGCCAGCTAAGTCTGGACAACAGAATATCGTGGCCCGTTTCTGTTTACGAGAGCAAAAGAATGAGTTTGTTAGGAAGGCACGTAAAGCTCGCCTGAATACACGTGCTCTTGGTTTTCCTGGAGGGGGCACCCATGCTGTCTTTGTTAATGATCACCTCTCGCCGGATAACAAGAAGCTTTTTTCTAAAGCACTGTATGTATTAAGTGTGTGTATGTATGTGTGTGTATGTGTGTATGTACGTGTGTGTATGTACGTGTCTGTATGCGTGTATTTGTGTGAATGTATGTGTGAATGTGTGTACGTATGTGTGTATGATTGTGTATGTAGGTGTGTATGGATTTGTGTATGTATTGTCACGGAGTCGTGACGTGGCCGAAGACAGGA
Source organism: Rhipicephalus microplus (assembly GCF_043290135.1). Classification (NCBI taxonomy): domain Eukaryota; kingdom Metazoa; phylum Arthropoda; class Arachnida; order Ixodida; family Ixodidae; genus Rhipicephalus; species Rhipicephalus microplus. The sequence continues at coordinate 1,661,971 of NW_027464628.1, forward strand.
GACTTCGTGTTGGGATTTAACTGTTTATTTGGGCGAACCTGTGCCCGGTAAAAGGAAAGTCCAATTACAGCAGCAGTCTCGCACAGATAGCAGACTCGGACTGATAGCGGCGAACGGAGCGTCGGCCTTCGATCAACTACTACTGACAAGTGGCGAAGCGCGTCGGCATTTATACTCTTGCCATCGAATGTTCTAGCGTTATCGCTGGCGGTGGCGTAGGTTCCAGAACAATTTGTACCGTTCGCACAGTGGGCGTGATCTTATCAAAATGATCTACTACAGTCCGGAACCTTCTGGAAAACTGCAGGCGCGGTTTGCGCTGAGAATCGTGTGGTGTTTTGGGACGATAACGAAAACTTGGGAAATGGAACGTGGCATTGCCCCCCTCTGAAAAAAGGCATCGTCCCGATGCTTTAACTAAAAATGAAGGTACAATAATAATGCAAGAAAGTACAATGAATAAATTACGATGGAACAGTAATACAAAAAAAACACTGTTTCAGTTTGTTAATGCGCATGAAACGGTTTGAGGCGCGCGACATGCACGACTTCAGGTCGCGATCGGCATCGTTGTAGTTCGTGATGCCGTCGGGGACAACCTCGTAATCTAGTGGGCCGAGACGTCGAATCACCCTGTACGGTCCGAAGTAGCGTCGCAGAAGCTTTTCACTTAGTCCACGTCGGCGTATCGGCGTCCACACCCAAACACGTTCACCGGGCTGGTATTTCACGAAGCGTCGTCGAAGGTTGTAATGGTGGCTGTCTATCGTCTGTTGATTCTTGATACGGAGGCGCGCAAGTTGTCGGGCTTCTTCGGCACGTTGAAGGTACTCGCTCACATCGAGGCTTTCTTCGTCGGTGACGTTGGGTAACATGTCATCGAGCGTCGTTGCCGGGTTCCTTCCGTAGACCAACTTGTATGGAGATATCTGCGTCGTCTCCTGCGCTGCCGTGTTGTATGCGAAGGTCACATACGGAAGAATGGCGTCCCACGTCTTGTGTTCGACATCGACGTACATTGACAGCATGTCGGCGATCGTCTTGTTAAGCCGCTCGGTGAGGCCGTTGGTCTGTGGGTGGTACGCTGTCGTCCGGCGGTGGTTTGTTTGGCTGTATGCCAAGATCGCTTGAGTTAAGTCGGCAGTGAATGCCGTTCCTCTGTCGGTGATAAGGACCTCCGGGGCGCCGTGACGTAGGACGATATTTTCGACGAAGAACTTAGCTACCTCGGATGCACTGCCTTTTGGCAGGGCTTTTGTCTCGGCGTAGTGGGTGAGGTAGTCGGTAGCTACCACGATCCACTTGTTTCCGAAAGCCGACGTCGGGAACGGCCCCAGTAGGTCCATACCAATCTGCTGGAAAGGTCGGCAAGGTGGATCAATTGGCTGCAGAAGTCCCGCTGGCCTTGTCGGTGGTGTCTTGCGTCGCTGACAGTCCCGGCATGTTCTCACATAACGAGGGAAGTCGGTGGTAAGACGTGGCCAGTAGTACCTTTCTTGTATCCTCGCGAGCGTGCGAGAAACACCGAGAAGCCCTGCCGTCGGATCGTCATGCAGGGCCTGTAGGAGTTCTGGTCGCATAGCTGAAGGCACCACAAGGAGGTACTTAGCTCAAAGCGGTGAAAAGTTTTTCTTTTGTAGAAGACCGTTTCGTAGAAAGAACGACGCAAGTGCGCGCTTGAATACCTTCGGGACTTCGGCGGTCCTGCCTTCGAGGTATTCTATTAGGGCCTTAAGTTCCGGGTCGGCCCGCTGTCGTTCAGCGAAGTCGTCGGTAGTTATCGTTCCTAAGAAGTAGTCGTCATCCGGGTCGTCGGGTAGTGGTTGGTCGACAGGCGCACGAGAGAGACAGTCGGCGTCGGAGTGTTTTTTGCCGGACTTGTAAATGACAGTAATGTCATATTCTTGAAGTCTAAGGCTCCATCGTGCGAGGCGACCTGAAGGGTCCTTCAAGGTGGCTAGCCAACACAATGCGTGGTGGTCGCTCACAACTTTGAAGGGCCTGCCGTAGAGGTAGGGGCGAAATTTTGACGTAGCCCAAATGATGGTGAGGCACTGCTTTTCTGTTGTGGAATAATTTGCTTCTGCTTTTGATAGCGATCGGCTGGCGTAACTAATAACCCTTTCAAGTCCGTCAGCCCTCTGCACAAAAACGGCGCCAAGACCTACGCTGCTTGCGTCAGTATGTATTTCTGTCTCGGCGAATTCGTCGAAATGGGCAAGTAACGGAGGCATCTGGAGGCGATGTTTAAGCTCCTGGAAAGCGTGTTCCTGCGGCGTTCCCCACTTAAACTCCACGTCGGCCTTGGTAAGGTTAGTGAGAGGATCGGCGATGCGGGCGAAGTTTCTCACGAACCGCCTATAATAGGCACACAAGCCCAGAAATCGGCGCACGGCTTTCTTGCCAGTTGGCGGCGGGAAGTCGGCGATGGCGGCTGTTTTTCGTGGATCGGGACGAACTCCAGGCTTGCTGATAACGTGCCCCAGAAACAAGAGCTCCTCATACGCAAATCTGCACTTTTCTGGCTTCAGTGTGAGTCCGGAAGTCTTGATGGTTTGAAGTACAGCTTCAAGGCGCCGAAGATGCTCGTCGAAACTCGAGGAAAACACGACGACGTCATCCAAGTACACAAGGCAAGTCTGCCACTTCAATCCTGCCAGTACTGTATCCATAACGCGTTGAAAAGTTGCAGTCGCTGAGCAAAGGCCGAAGGGCATCACCTTAAACTCGAAGAGGCCGTCCGGTGTTATAAACGCCGTCTTCTCTCGGTCTCTTTCGTCGACTTCGATTTGCCAATAGCCAGTCTTGAGGTCCATTGACGAAAAGTACTTGGCGTTATGGAGCCGATCAAGTGCGTCGTCTATTCGTGGGAGAGGATACACGTCCTTTCTTGTGATTTTGTTCAGGCGGCGATAATCGACGATAATCGACGTATGTATGTGTGTGTATGTATGTGTTTGTATGTGTGTATGCGTGTATGTATGTGTGAATGTGTGTATGTATGTGTGTATGATTGTGTATGTAGGTGAGTATGTATGTGTTTATGTATGTATGTGTGTATGTATGTGTATGTGTGTATGTGTATATGTGTGTGTATGTATGTGTGTATGTATGTGTATGTGTGTATGTGTGCGTATGTGTATATGTGTGTATGTATGTGCGTATGTATGTGTGCATGTGTGTATGTATGTATGTGTCTATGTATGTGTGTGTATGTTTGTAGGTGTGTTTGAGTGTATGTATGTATGTATGCGTGTGTATGTATGTGTGCATGTGTGTGTATGTGTGAATGTATGTGTGTATGTAGGTGCGTATGTATGTTTGTATATGTATGTGCGTATGTATGTGTATATGTGTGTGTGTATGTATGTATGTATGTATGTGTGTATGTGTGTATGTGCATATGTGTGTATGTGCATGTGTTTAGATATGTGTATGTGTGTTCGTTTCTGTATGAGTGAATGTATGTATGTGTATGTGTGTGTGCATGTATATGTACGCGTGTGTGTGTATGTACGTATGTATGTATGTACGTATACGTGTATGTGTGTATGTATGTGCATGTGTATATGTGTGTATGTATATATGTGTATATACGTGTGTGTATGTGTATGTATGTATGAGTGTGTATCTATGTGTGTATGTGTTTGTGTGTATCTGTGTGTGTATGTATGTATGTGTATGTATTTGTGTATGTATGTATGTGTGTATGCATGTATGTGTATGAATATGTGTACGTATGTGTATCTATGTATGTGTATTTGTGTATGTATGTATGTGTGTATGTATGTATGTAAAATGTATGTGTGTGTATTTGTGTGTGTAGGCGTTGTGTGTTTATGTATGTATGTATGTAGGTATGTATGTATGTATGTATGTATGTATGTATGTGTATGTATGTACGTATGTTTCTGTGTGTGTGTGTATATATGTGTGTGTATGTGTGTATGTATGATTGTATGCATGTGTGTGTATGTAGGTATGTGTGTATGTATGTGGGTGTGTATGTGTGTGTTTGTATATATATGTGTGTATGTATGTGTTTGTGTGTATGTGTGTGATTTGTGTATGTATGTATGTGCGTTTATGTGTACGTGTCTGTATGTGTGTGCATGCGTGTGCGTGTGTATGTATGTGTGTGTATGTGTGTTTGTGTGTATGTGTGTGTTTGTATGTATGTCTGTGTATATATGTGTGTATGTATGTGTGTATGTGTGTATGTATGTATGTGTGTATGATTGTGTATGCATGTGAGTATGTGTGTGTATGCGTATGTATGTATGTGTGTATGTATGTAAGTATGTGTTTGTATATGTGTGTGTATGTGTGTGTATGAGTGTGTGCATGTGTGTACGTATGTGTATGTGTGTATGTATGTGTGCGTATGTATGTATTTGTGTGCATGTATGTGTGTATGTTTGTCTGTATGTGTGTATGTGTTTGTAAGTGTGTGTATGTATATGTGTGTGTTTGTAAGTGTATATATGTGTGCATGTGTGTAGGTATGTATGTGTATGTATGTGTGTATGTATGAGTATATGTGTGTATGTGTGTATGTGTGTGTATGTGTGTATGAGTGTGTATGTATGTGTGTATGTATGTGTGCATATGTGTGTATGTATGCATGTGTAGGTATGTGTGTATGTGTGTATGTATGTGTGTACGTGTATGTTTGTATGTGTGTATGTATGTGTGTGTATGCATGTGTGTATGTGTGTATGTATGTGTGTAGGTATGTATGTGAATATGTGTGTTATGTGTATGTGTATGTATGTATGTGTGTATGTGTGTACGTGTGTGTATGAGTGAATGTATGTGTGTGTATGTGTGTATGTATGTGTGTGTAAGTGTGTAATTAAATGTGTGTATGTATGTGTTTGTATGTGAGTGTACAAGTATATGTATGTTTGTGTGTACGTGTGTATGAATATGTGCATGTATGTGTGTATGTATTTATGTGTATGTGTGTATGTATGTATGTGAATATGTGTCTACGTGTATGTGTATTTGTGTATATGCGTGTATGTATGTATGTGTGTGTATGTATGTATGTGAGTATGTGTGTATATATGTGTGTATGTGTGTATGTATGTGTGTATGTATGTCTGTATGTATGTATGTATGTTTATGTATGTGTGTATGCATGTATGCATGTGTGTGTATGTATGTGTGTATGTGTGTGTATGTGTGTATGTGTGTGTATGTATGTATGTATGTATAATTAAGTATGATTAAGTGTATGCTAGTGTATGTATGTGGGTATATATGTGTGTGTATGTGTATATCTGTGTGTATATGTGTGTATGTATGTATGTATGTGTATGAGAGTATGTATGTGTGTATGAGTGTATGTATGTGTGTGCATGTATGTGTGTATGTATGTATGTGTGTAGGTATGTGTGTATGTGTGTGTATGTATGTGCGTGTATGTGTGTGGGTGTAGGTGTATGTTTGTATGTATGTGTGCATGTATGAGTGTATTTGTGTATGTATGTTTGTATGTATGTGTATATGTGTGTATGCATGTGTTTGTGTGTGCGTATATGTGTATGTATGTATGTATGTGTGTATATGTACGAGGGCGTGCGTATCTGTATGTGTGTATGTAAGTGTGAGTATGCATGTATATGTGTATGTATGAAGTGTGTGTGCATGTGTGCATATGTATGTGTGTATGTGTGTTGGTGTATGTGTATGTGTGTATGTATGTGTGTGTGCAAGTGTGTATGTATGTATGTGTGTATGTATGTTTATGAGTGTATCTATGTGTGTGCATGTATGTGTGTATGTGTGTGTTCAATGTCAAAGCAGTGGTGGTTGCGGAAGCGAACACTCGTCTAATTGCTGTTCCTGCCTTTTACAGGTGTTCGTCCTAGACAGGCCAGGGTCCCGATAGTGACTGCTGCAGCACCTGCCATTTCATCATCCACGTGTCAACGTGGAACGTTGTATTCTGGATAATCTGGCCGCATCATATCTACCGTTCCCAGCATTCCTGTCGTCGTCCTGCGCCTGCGTGGATCTTCAGTCTAGGGATCAAAAGCAGTGCCAGGAGGCACGCCCGCGTGAAAGCAGTGGTGTTTGCGGAATTGAACACTCGCCTAATTGCTGTTCTTGACTTCTACATGTCAGGTGGCTTTACGCAACCCTTTGTATTGAGCTCTGTCTTATACCGCAACCACTGTTGCTGCTGCTGCTGCTCTTTGTACTATTCGCACGCTCGTGTGTTCACTTGTGTTCTTCAATAAGTTTCCTGCTTGTGGTATCACGATGCCTACGAATGCCGAATTAGCTAAGAGAATCGAGGACCTTGCGGCAAAATTTGACTGCCGATTGACAAAGCTCGTGGACAGAATTGTGGGTGACGTTACGACGAAGCTTAAAGAGACGGGATTTGATCTCGGTACTCGAAATTCAGAGGTTAAAAGTATGGATGCTGGCCTCAGGCGCTGCCTAACGACATTGTAGAGACTGTCCGTACTCAACAACAAGAGCTTTGTTCTACTAACAAAGCTTTGAAAAATGAGAACTAGACTTTAGAGAAGAAGGTGGCGGACCTGGAGCAGTACACTCGGATCAACAACGTCGAGATCAAGGGCGTTCCTTCTTCCCAAGGGGAGGACTGTGTTGCCATTGTGCAGTCGATTGGTAACAAAATTGACTGTCTTGTGTCAGGCACTCATCTTGACGTTGTTCACAGGGTGCCAGCTAAGTCTGGACAACAGAATATCGTGGCCCGTTTCTGTTTACGAGAGCAAAAGAATGAGTTTGTTAGGAAGGCACGTAAAGCTCGCCTGAATACACGTGCTCTTGGTTTTCCTGGAGGGGGCACCCATGCTGTCTTTGTTAATGATCACCTCTCGCCGGATAACAAGAAGCTTTTTTCTAAAGCACTTGTTCTCAAAAAAGAGCAACAGTGGGCTTTTCTTTGGACCGATGACTGTAAGATAAAAGCAAGGAAATCTACTGACACCAGGGTATTTCGCATAAAATCAGAGATTGACCTGTTCATTATCTCCTTGTTATATCATACATTAGCAATTGTAGCGTCTATCCAATTGCAGGATGCGTATAGTTCACCGTCTGAACTCTCATCACGGATGTCTCAACCATGTAGGGCGTTAATACACTTTAACGCTCGAAGTATAAGAAAAAATTATGATAATATTACCTCATTGCTGTCGGCCATTGGTCACCAGTTCTCTATCATCTGCATCAGAGAAACGTGGCTATGTGAAGATGACAGGGACCTGCTTAAGTTTCATTCCTATTATTCTGAATACTGCCACTGAATCGACGATGCACATGGTGGAGCAGCTATTTTCATATCTTCATGCCTTCACTATCATAGGGGACTGGACTTGGCACTAAGTATTCCTGGTTGCGAATCCGTGTTGATTGAACTTCATAAGCCACATTTTTCGCAAGATAGTAAGAATTTAGTTGTTGCCTGCATATATCGCTCTCCAACGTCATCTGTGGTGGAGTTCTGCCTAGCTTTAGGAGAGGTGTTGAAAACTCTGTCATTAGAAGGGAAACGGGTGATTATTTTAGGAGATATGAATATCAATCTTCTTGATGACATCAACGCAAATGTTTCTGAATACATTTCCTGCTTCAGTGGGTATGGCTACGATTGCCTCCTAACTGCACCAACTCGTGTTCCACTTCATGACAATGGCACTATTATAGATTACATTTAGTCTAACCTCATTATTCCTCCTGAAGCAGCTGTCATCGAGGTGCCTGTCACAGATCATTATCCTATTTATGCAAGCATAGGCATCTCCAATTATAATAAAATAAGCCAATGCTTCAACAATATCCTAAATACTGCATCATTCATTAACATCATCGAGCAGTGTGATTGGTCGGCAGTTAATAAATGCAATCATGCTGAAATAGCCTACCAACAATTTTCCTCTATCATTTGAAATGCAGTCACGGCCGCTTCAACATTAGTAGTAAGCAGAAAAAAGTACCTTGTCCCAATTAATCCGTGGTTGACACCTAACCTGTTAAAATATCTTCGGAAAAAGGATCACTTATACAAAAAGACGAAAAAGTGCCCTTTCAATGTTCACCTTCAAAAGCGCTATAAAGAATATTCAAACACATTAGGAAAGTTACGTAAAGCCGCTAAATTAATGTATTTCGAAGATGAAATAAAGCGAGCCGGAATTGACGTTAAGCAGCAGTTGAAAACTTTAAACAATTTTCTTGGCAGGACTACGGTACATTCAGATATAACCTAGATTCACTCAGAAAAACGTGTGATCGATAACCCATCTGATATCGCGAACTCTTTCAATGACTCATTCGGCATTGATATTCCTCAGTCGACAGCATCCCGCGAACACACTTGTTCGCGATTACCACATTCATTCTTCCTTTATCTGACGTCACCCGAGGAAGTGTTCACCGTTATCAATAGTATTAGGAATACGAGCGCTGGTCTCGATAAGTTCATTGCTGCCGACATAAAAATCATAGCTCATTTATTCTGTGATGCATCATGTCGTATTATAATTCTTGTATATAGAACTGGGTTCTTCCCTACATCTCTGAACAAAGCAAAAATTATTCCCGTTTTTAAAAAAGGCGACAAGTGTTTAATCTCCAATTACCGGCCTATAGCAATTATTTCATTTTTCAGTAAGGTCATAGAAAAGATTTTTGCGGGACGTTTACGGTGTTATCTAGACAAGTTTCACGTTCTTTCTGACAAACAGTTCAGTTTGAGGCCCGGTTACTCAACTGAACTCGCCACGATATCGCTAACGGAGGAAACTAAATATGCTTTTGACAGCGGTAGTGTTGTTGGACGCGTTTTTCTTGACCTTTCAAAAGCATTTGATTCTATTTTGCATGACATTTCATTTCAGAAACTAGAATCAATTGGTGTATCTGGCGTCCCACTAGAACTAATTCGTAACTATCTGCGTGATCGAGAACAGGTGGTATATGTGTCCGGTACCTTTTCCTACCCTAAAACCATAAACATTGGTGTTCCACAGGGTTCAATTTTGGGCACGCTTTTATTTTTAGTTTATATAAATGATATTCCTCAATATCTAGAACATTCGTCTTGTATACTCTATGCGGACGATAACACTACAATAACTACAGATAAAGACGTTGACTCGATGCTGTTTAAACTAAATACCGACCTGATAAATATCCGTAAATGGTTCAAAAAGAACAAATTAAACATAAATGATAAAAAGTCAAACTTCGTTGCATTTTCGTCACCTAATTGAATTATACCTAGGAACCCCTCTGTCTTCGCAAACGATACTCAAATTCATTCTACCTCTAGTACAATGTTTCTCGGGGTCAAATTAGAGTAACATTTAGAGTTTAATTCACATGTTTTAGAGCTTACGCGGAAAGCCGCGTATGCCATTCGAATATTTCTAAAAGTTCGCCCGTTCTTTCGTTTTGAAATATTGTTGTCACTTTACTACGCTTTGTTTCACAGCAACATAATCTATTGAATTTCATCATGGGTAAATACATATGCCACTCATTTATCAGCCATCCAACATCTTCAAAACCAAGCATTGGCAATAATAACGTTCAGTGGCTTCATGTCCAATGCATCATCCTTACTCTGTTCGCATGGAATTTTATCACTTCAGAAGCTGGCTAAATATTTTCTCGGCAGTCTTATTTACAAAGATGTGAATGGAAAACTTCTGATTCCTTTACTCCACTCAAGTCAGTTTCCTCAGGCGTCATCTACTCGTTTTGCAAAGGCTAATAACTTCCTTTTACCAAAACCTAAAACTAATTATGGCAAGTTTACCACAAAATTTTCATCTGTTTTCCTGTGGAATTCTTTACCTTTGGAGATAAAAATTAGATCCCTCGAAATGTTTAAAAAAGGCTTTGCGTTCGCACTTATCAAATTCCTAATGCATGATAATATATGAATTGAATATTATTGCACTTTTCTGTTAGCTTTTTGTGCTCATCGATGCACTTTGTTTATCTTATGTTCGCTATTTCGTGTTTATCTGTACATTTTGTATATCTTAATTTTTCTATCCTCACCGTAATAATGCTTGATATTATACAGAGTGAATGTTATTGCAATTTATTGTTAGTTTTTGCATACTTAGCTGTACATTTTTTATATCTTACGTTCGCTATTTCGTGCTTATCTGTATATTTCGTATACCTTAAATTTTCTTTCCTTACCACTATTTACTATTGCGTTGTATCTCTCATGTATGATATTATAGGAGGTCTCACTCACAGTCTCGCGACTTTGAGACCTTCTTCTGTATTTGTACATAACACATGCACTTGTATCACTTGTATTTCAATTCTGAATAAACTGTATGTGTGTGTATGTATGTGTAAGTGTGTATGTGTGTGTATGTATGTTTGTATGTATGTATGTATGTATCTATGTATGTATGTATGTATGTATGTATGTATGTATGTATGTATGTATGTATGTATGTATGTATGTATGTATGTATGTATGTATGTATGTATGTATGTATGTATGTATGTATGTATGTGTGTATGTGTGTATGTGTGTGTTTGTGTATGTATGTATGTGTGTGTGCGTGTGCATGTATGTGTTTATGTGTGTATGTGTGTGCGTAAGTATGTGTGTGCATGTACGTGTGTATGCATGTATGTATGTATGTGTGTGTAGGTATGTGTGTATGTGTGTATGTTTGTGTGTATATATGTGCGTGTATGTGTGTATGTGTGTGTATGTGTGTATGTATGTATGTATGTGTGTATGTTTGTGTGTATGATTGTGCATGATTGTGTGTATGCTGGTGTGTATGTTTGTGTGTATGTATGTGTGTATATATGTGTGTGTATGTGTATATCTGTGTGTATGTGTGTGTATGTAAGTATGTAGGTATGTATGTATGTGTGTGTATGTGTGTATGAGTGTATGTATGTGTATGTATGGATGTGTGTGCTTATGTGTGTATGTGTGTATGTATGTGTGTACGTATGTGTGTATCTATGTATGTGTGTGCATGAATGTGTGTATGTGTGCATGTGTGTGCATATGTGTGTATGTATGTGTGTGCCTGTATGTGTGTATGTATGTATGTGTGTAGGTATGTGTGTATGTGTGTGTCGGTGTGTGTATGTATGTGCGTGTATGTGTGTATGTGTATGTATGGGTGTATGTATGTGCGTATGTGTGTGCATATAAGTGTATTTGTGTATGTATGTTTGTATGTATGTGTGTATGTGTGTGTGTATGTGTTTGTGTGTATGTATATGTGTATGTAATTATGTGTGTATATGTATGAGCGCATGTGTATCTGTATGTGTGTATGTGTCTGTATGTGTGTGCTTCTGTATGTATGTGCGTATGTGTGTGCGTATAAGTGTATTTGTGTATGTATGTTTGTATGTATGTGTGTATGTGTGTATGCATGTGTTTGTGTGTATGTATATGTGTATGTATGTATGTGTGTATATGTATGAGCGCATGTGTATCTGTATGTGTGTATGTGTCTGTATGTGTGTGCTTGTGTATGTATGTGTGTATTTAAGTGTGTGTATACGTGTATGTGTGTATGTATGTATGTGTGTGTTGTATGGCTAGGTATGTGTGTATGTATGTGTGTATGTGTGTATGTATGTGTGTGCAAGTGTGTACGTATGTTTGTGTGTGCACGTGTGTGTATGTATGTGTGTATGTATGTTTGTATGTATGTGTGTATGTAATTGTGTATGCATGTACGTGTATATGTGCATGAGCGCATGTGTGTTTGTTTGTGTGTGTAAGTGTGTATGCATGTATATGTGTATGTATATGTGTGTATGTGTGCATATGTATGTGTGTATGTATTTGTGTGTATGCGTGCATATGTATGTGTGTATGTGTGTTGGTATATGGGTAGGTATGTGTGTATGCAGGTATGTATGTGTGTATGTATGTGTGTATGGTTGTGTATGATTGTGTGTATTCTTGTGTGTATGTATGTGTGTAAATATATGTGTGTATGTGTATGTATGTGTGTAAATGTATATGTATGTATGTATGTGTATGCGTGTGTATGAGTGTATGTATGTGTGTGTATAAATGTGTGTGCATATGTGTGTATGTGTGTATATATGTGTAGGTGTACCTATGTGTGTATGTATGTACGTGTGTGCATGTATGTGTGTATGTGTGTCTGTATATGTGTATGTGTTTGTATGTGTGTGCGTGTGTATGTATGTGTGTATGTATGCGTGTATATGTGTATGTATGTGTTTGTAAGTGTGTGTATGTATGTATGTGTATGTGTGTGTAAGTATGTGTGTGTATGTATGTGTGTGTGAATGTGTGTGTATGTATGTGTGCATATATATATATGTGTGTATGTTTGTGTATGTGTGTATGTATTTGTGTATGTATGTGTGTATGTATGTATGTATGTGTGTATGTATGTGTTTATGTGTGTTTTGTATGTACGGATGTTTGTGTACGTGTTTGTGCGTGTGTATGTATGTGTTTGTGTGCGTATGCGTGTATATATGTGTGTATGTATGTGTGTGTATGTGTGTATACATGTGTCTGTGTGTACGTATGTGTGTATGTAAGTGGTGTATGCATGTGTGTATGTATGTATGTGTGTGTATGTGTGTATGTGTGATGGTATATGTGTATGTATGTGTGTATGTGGGTATATGGGTATGTATGTGTGCGTGCAAGTGTGTATGTATGTATGTAAGTGCCCGCGTGTGTATGTATGTGTGTGTAAGTGTTTGTGTGTGTGTATGTGTGTGTATGCATGTGTGAATGTGGGTATGGATGTGTGTATGATTGTGTATGTGTGTGTATGTATTTTGTGTATGTATGTATGTGTGTATATATGTATGCATGTAAATGTATGTGTGTGTATGTATTTTGTGTATGTATGTATGTGTGTATATATGTATGCATGTATATGTTTGTGTTCGTATGTATGTGTGTATGTGTGTATGTATGTATGTATATGAGTGTATGTATGTATGTATGTATGTATGTATGTATGTATGTATGTATGTATGTGTAGGTATGTGTGTATGCGTGTATGTATGTGTGTGTATGTGTGTATGTATGTGTATATGATTGTGTATGATTATGTGTGTGCTTGTGTGTATGTATGTGTGTATATATATGTGTGCATGTATATATCTATGTATGTGTGTGTATGTGTGTATGTGTGCTTATGTGTGTATGTGTGTATGTATGTGGTTGTACGTATGTGTGTATCTATGTATGTGTGTGCATGTATGTGTGTGCGTATGTGTGTATGTATGTATGTGTATGTGTGTGTATGTATGTGTGTGTGAATGTGTGTGTGTGTGTTTATGTAAGTGTGTATGTATGTATGTATGTAAGTATGTATGTATGTATGTACGTATGTATGTATATATGTATGTGTGTATGTATTTTTGTATGTGTATGTATGTATGTATGTATGTATGTGTATGTGTATGTGTGTATATGTGTATGTATGTGCGTATGTGTGTGTTTGAGTATGTATGGATGTTTGTGTATCTATTTGTGCGTGTGTATGTATATGCTTATATGTGTAGGTGTGTATGTGTGTGCGTATGTGTGTATGTATGTGTGTGTAGGTATGTGTGTATGTATGTGTGTGCATGTATGTTCATGTATGTATGTGTGTATTTGTGTGTATGTGTGTGTATGTGTGTATGTATGTGTGTATGTATGTGTGTATTTGTGTATGTATGTTTGTATGTATGTGTGTATGTGCATATACACGTGTCTGCGTGTATGTGTGTATGTAAGGGTGTGTATGCTTGTATGTGTGTATGTACGTATGTGTGTGTATGTGTGCGTATGTATGCGTGTGTATGTGTGTATGTGTGTTGGTATATGTGTATGTATGTGTGTATGTGTATATATGGATGTTTGTGTATGTGTGTGCATGTGTATGTATCTGTTTATGTGTGTGTGTTTGTGTGTGCGTATGTGTGTATGTATGTATGTGTATGTATGTGTGTATGTATGTGCATGTATGTATGTGTGTATGTGTGTGTATGTGTGTACGTGTGTATATGCGTGTATGTATAAGTGTATTTGTGTATGTATGTTTGTATGTATGATTGTATGTGTGTATACATGTGTCTGTGTGTACATATGTGTGTAAGTAAGTGTATGTATGCATGTATGTGTGTGCACGTGTGTGTATGTATGTGTGTGCATGTATGTGTGTATGTATGTGTGTGTATGTAAGTATTTGTATGTGTGTATGTGTGCGTATGTATGTGTGAATGTGTGTATGTATGTGTGTATGATTGTGTATGTATGTGTATATGTATGTTTTTGTGTATGTATGTATGTATGTGTGTATATGTATGCATATGTATGTATGTGTGTGTATGTATGTAGGTATGTGTGTTTGTATGTGTGTATGTGTGTATGTATGTATGTATATGTGTGTATGTATGTGTGTATGTATGTTTGTATGTATGTATGCATGTCTGCCTGTATGTATGAATGTCTGTCTGTATGTATGTATGTATGTATGTATGTAAGTATGTATGTATGTAGGTATGTGTGTATGCGTGTATGTGTGTGTATGTGTGTATGTATGTATATGTGTATGTATGTGTGTACAGTTGTGTATGATTGTGTGTATGTGTATATCTGTGTGTATGTGTGTGTATGTAAGTATGTAGGTGTGTATGTATGTGTCTGTATTTATGTATGTGTGTGTATAAGTGTATGTATGTGTGTATGCATGTGTGTATGTGTGTATGTACATGTATGTGTTTATCTATGTGTGTGTATGTGTGCGTATGTATGTGTATAAGTATGCGTGTGTATCTATGTGTTCGTAAGCGTGTATGAGTGTGTATGTATATGTGAATGTGTGTATGTATGTGTGTATGATTGTGTATGTAGGTGTGTATGGATTTTTGTATGTATGTTTTTGTGTGTGTATGTGTATATGTGTGTATGTATGTATCGAAGTAAGTGTATGTATGTATGTATGTATGTGGTGTGTGTATATGTATATGTTTGTGTATGTAGGTAGCGGTGTGTATGTGTGTGTATGTGTGTATGTATGTGTGTGTATGTTTGTATGTGTGTTTGAGTGAATGTATGTATGTATATGTGTGTATGTATGTATGCATGTGTGTATGTATGTGTGAGTGTAAGTATGTGTGTATGTATGCGTGTGTATGTATGTGTATTTATGTATGTGTGTATATGTATGTGTGTATGTATGTATGTGTGTATGTGTGTATGTGTGTGTATGTATGTATGTGCATATGTGTGTATGTGTATGTGTATGTATGTGTGCGTGTATATGAGTGAATGTATGTGTGCGTATGTGTGTGTATGAATAGGTGTATGTGTATGAATCTGTGTAGGTATGTGTTATGTGTGTATGTATGTGTGTGTGTGTGTATGTGTATTTATTTGTGTATGTATGTATGTGTGTGTATGTGTGTGTGCATGTATATGTATGTTTGTGTGTATGTTTGTGTATGTATGTACATATGTATGCATGTGCATATACCTGTATGTGTGTATGTACGTGTATGTGTATGTGCGTGTATGTGTGTATATGTGTGTATGTGTGTGTATGTTTTGTGTATGTATGTACGTATGTGTTTGTATGTGTGTGTGTATGTGTGTGATGTGTGTATGTATGTAGGTGCGCGTATGTGTGTGTATGTGTGTGTTTGTGTGTATGTATGTGTATGTATGTATGTATGTATGTATGTATCTGTGGGTAGGTATGTGTATATATGTGTGTATGTATGTGTATGTACGTGTGTATGTGTGTATGTGTGTATGTATGTATCTGTGTATGTGTGTGTATGTGTGTATGCATGTGTGTATGATTGTGTATGCATGTGTGTATGTGTGTATCTGTGTGTATGTGTGTATGTATGTATGTGTGTATGTATGTGTATGTACGTGTGTATGTGTGTATGTGTGTATGTATGTATCTCTGTATGTGTGTGTATGTGTGTATGCATGTGTGTATGATTGTGTATGCATGTGTGTATGTGTGTATCTGTGTGTATGTGTGTATGTATGTATGTGTGTATGTGTGTGTATGCGAATGTATGTATTTGTTTGTATGTATGTTTGTGTATGTGTGCATGTGTGTGTATGTATGTGTCTAAGTGTGTGTATGTATGTGTGTATGTAAGTGTATGTGTGTATGTATATACGTGTGTGAATGTGTTTATGTGTGTGCGTATGTATGTATGTGTGTGTATTTGTGTGTATGCGTTGTGTTTTATGTATGTGTGTATGTATGTGTATATATCTATGTGTGTATAAGTGTGAATGTATGCATATATATATATGTAACAGTGTGTGTATATGTGTGTGTATGTGTGTATGTATGATTGTATATATATGTGTGTATGTATGTATGTATGTATGTATGTATGTATGTATGTATGCATGTATTTATGTATGTATGTGTGTATGTGTGTGTATGCTTATGTATGTATGTATGCATGTGTTTGTATGTATGTGTGTGTATGTGTGTGTATGAGTGTATGCATGTGTGTATGTATGCATGTATGTATGTGTGTATGTGTGTATGTATGTATGAATGTGTGGGTAGGTATGTGTGTATGTATGTGCATGTATATATGTGTGTGTATGTGTGTTTATGTGTGTATATGTGTGTATGTGTATGTGTGTATGTATGTGTGCGTTTGTGTGTGTATGTATGTATGTATGTATGTGTGTGTGCATGTGTATGTGGGTATGCATGTATGTGTATGCATGTATGTGTGGTAGGTATGTGTGTATGTGTGTGTATGTATGTGTGTGTATGTATGAGCATAAATGTATGTATGTATGTATGTATGTGTTTGTATGTATGTGTGTGTATTGGTGTGTATGAGTCTGTGCATGTGTGTGTGCATGTGTGTACGTATGTGTATGTGTGTATGTATGTGTTTGTATGTATGTATGTGTGTGCATGTATGTGTGTATGTTTGTCTGTATGTGTGTATGTTTGTGTGTATGTGTGCGTATGTATGTGTGTATGAGTGCTGGTATGTGTGTAGTTATGTGGGTATGCATGTATGTATGTGTGTGTATATATTTGTGTATGGTTGTGTATGATTGTGTGTATGCTTGTGTGTATGTATGTGTTCATGTATGTGTGTAAATATGTGTGTATGTGTATGCATGTCTGTAAGTGTGTATGCGTGTATGTATGTATGTATGTATGTATGTATGTATGCGTGTGTATGGGTGTATGTGTGTATGTATGTGTGTGCATATGTGTGTATGTGTGTATGTTTGTGTGGGTGTACCTATGTGTGTATGTATTTGTGTATGTATGTATGTGTGTGTATGTATGGATGTTTGTATATGTGTGTGCGTGTGTATGTATGTGTTTATGTGTGTGTATGTGTGTGCGTATGTATGTATGTATATGTGCGCATGTATGTGTGTATGTATATGTGTGTAGGTATGTGTGTATGGATGTGTGTAAGTATGTATGTGCATGTATGTATGTGTGTATGTGTGTGTATGTGTGTGTGTATTTATAAGAATATTTGTGTATGTTTGTATGTATGATTGTATGTGTGTATACGTGTGTCTGTGTGTACGTATGTGTGTATGTAGATGTGTGTATGCATGTATGTGTGTGTATGTATGTGTGTGTGTATGTATGTGTATATTGCCACCCACACGTAGTGGGTCGACTGCAAGAGCGGCTCTACCATCCGGAGGAAAGAAAGAAGATTTGCGTGTCTCTTCTCGGCTCGAGAGCCAGCCACGACTGACGCATGGTCCTAGAGCTAGCTACCCGGTTGTTCAATATATCTCCCAGTACTTGTGACTCATCGTGACAAACTGGTGAAGGTGCTGGGTAGTCTCACGGATGCGGCAGACCCCCCCAGGAAGCCGTAATACGAGTCCAGTGCCAGTCAATACTCCCGTGCATCGGACGAGCCGCCGAATCAGGGGATTGCCTCCGGAAGTCAACGATACTGCTACCACCACGTCAAGAAACATGACCAGCACTTCGGTACAAACCTTGCCAACCGGCACGGGAAGCACGTCGTCGAACCGATATACGTTGGAAAGCCCACGGGCACCGACGACGTTCCATGGTACTGAGAGCGAAGACGTTGAGGACTGGTTGGCGGACTTTGAGCGCGTAGCCAACTTGAATCAGTGGGACAACGCGGCAAAACTGGGTCGTGTCTACTTCTATCTCGAAGACGGGGCTCGCACGTGGTATCAAAATCGAGAGGAGCAGCTGACGACGTGGCCAGAATTCTCTCGTAGACTTCTGCAGACATATGCCAGCGCTGACCGCCAAGAAAGAGCTGAACGAGCTATTCTTGCCCGCGTCCAGTCGCCAAACGAAACTGTGACCGCGTACGTCGAAGACATGACGCGTCTCTTCCGACGGGCAGATTCAAGAATGACGAAGGACAAGAAGTTGCGTCACTTGATGCGTGGTGTCAAGGACCAGCTTTTCGCCGGCCTCGTGCGAAGCCCTCCGAAGACGGTCGCGGAGTTCTTGTCTGAAGCTGTGACAATGGAAAAAATGCTACAGCAGCGATCAAACCAATACGACAGGCAAGTCAGTGGCATGTCCACTGCTGACATTTTCGCCGTCGCTGGGACCAGCAATGACTCCTTACGTGAACTCATCCGTAATATCGTACGTGAGGAGTTGCAAAAGGCTGGTGTAACACCTCATCCTACGGTTAGCTCTATTGCAACCGTCATCAAAGATGAGCTGCACCAGGCCCTCCGGGACACCTTGCCTCCTGACACAGCTGCGCCAGCTCCTGCTGAATACCACCGTAAGACAACCTACGCGGAAGCCTTGAAACGCCCTGCTGCATCGCCGCCCTTGTTCGTTCATCCTGTCCCTGCAGTTTCACTCGAGTCAGCGCAGCACATGCCGTACTACGAAGGCACGTACACGCCACCGCCCCTGCCCTTTGGCCGTGGTGCATCTGTTGCCCATCGTTCGGTACAACCGGTCCAGCACATCGACGATCGGCACTCGTATCCTCGGAAGTCTGATGTCTGGCGCACACCCGATCACCGGCCTCTATGCTTTCATTGCGGAGAAGCTGATCACTTGTACCGCCAGTGTCCTTATCGCCGTCATGGGCTTCGCGGCTTCTCTGCGTACTCGCCGCCCCCCCATTACGGTCAGAGACCACGCGACATCCAAAACTACCTCTCCCAGCAGCATGAACCACCGTCTGCCGGGCGCCAGTCGCGCTCGCCATCACCGAGGCGATTTTAATCAATGCCCCAGCGGTATTTTACCGCACGATCTCCCAGCCCCCGCCGGTAAAACTAGCCGAAGCGACCTCTGGGGGCGGGGTCGCTGAACGTCGAAGCGCTGAAGACCTCCTATTGACGCAGAACCGTACAGAAACTGGTCCGACATCACCTGCTGCTGCAAAGGATAGCCGGCTTTCACTCTACATAGCAGTAACAATTGATGGTTGTGTAGTTAATGCGTTAGTGGACACCGGCGCAGACTATTCCATACTGAGTGATAAACTGACAACGCAGCTGAAGAAAGTAATCACGCCGTGGCATAACTCGCAGATTCGGACAGCTGGTGGCCATGTCGTAACTCCACTGGGTGCCTGCACAATTAGAGTACAGATTCAAGGGTACACATTCGTCGCAAGCTGCCTTGTTCTACGTGAATGCTCCCGTGACGTCATTCTGGGAGTTGATTTTCTACAGGAAAATGGAGCTATCATTGATCTGCAAGAGCGCCGCGTCACGTTCTCAGCCCAGCGAGCAATCAACGTGCAGGATGACGGAATGCGTGTCGACGTACTGCGTATTTCTGAACAGAGCGTGACGCTTCCTCCCTGAGCCAGTGTTCTAGTCGACGTAACATGCTGTGGTTTGAGCGATGGCGATGTGGTGGCCGAGACAAATTTAGAACACCTCCTGCAGCAAGGCATATGTGTAGCGAGAAGTGTAATTCACGTTCGCGACGGCCGATCTGAATTGCTCGTTACCAACTTTAGCAACGAGCATCGACACCTTTTCCGTGGCACTTCGATAGCGTTTGCCCACGAAGTAGCAAACGTAACCAACTGTCCCACGTCAGAAATAGTGGATAACGCAGACACATCAATGAGCAACATTGACATCAATCCTGATCTGTCCACCGATAACCAGACTGCGCTGCGAGCGCTCTTGTTCGAGTACAGGTCTTGCTTCGCATGTATGTATGTATGTGTGTATGAGTGTATGCATGTGTGTGTGTTTGTATATATGTGTGTGTATATGTGTTTGTGTATGTGTTTATGTATATGTGCGCTTGTGTGTGTATGTATGTATGTATGTATGTATGTATGTATGTATGTATGTATGTATGTGTGCATGTGTATGTGAGTATGAATGTATGTGTATGCATGTATGTGTGGTAGGTATGTGTGTATGTGTGTGTATGTATGTGTGTATATGTATGTGCATAAATGTATGTGTGTATGTGTGTGTATGTGTGTATCTATGTGTGTATGTATACGTGTATTTGTGTATGTATGTTTGTATGTGTGTGTATGTGTGCATGCATGTGTTTGTGTGTATGTATGTGTGTATGTATGTATGTGTATATATGTATCAGCGCATGTGTGTATGTATGTATGTGTGTATGTAAGTGTGTCTATGCATGTATGTGTGTATGTTTGTGTGTATGTGTGCGTATGTATGTGTGTATGTGTGCATATGTATGTGTGTATGTGTGTTGGTATATGAGTAGGTATGTGGGTATGCATGTATATATGTGTGTGTATGTATTTGTGTATGGTTGTGTATGATTGTGTGTATGCTTGTGTGTATGTATGTGTTTATGTATGTGTGTAAATATGTGTGTATGTGTATGTACGTGTGTGTGTGTGTACGTGTGTATGTATGTATATGTGTATGTATGTATGTATGTATGTATGTACGTATGTATGCGTGTGTATGGGTGTATGTATGTGTGTATGTATGTGTGTGCATATGTGTGTATGTGTGTATGTTTGTGTGGGTGTACCTATGTGTGTATATGTGTATGTATGTCTGTATGTGTATGTAAGTGTGTAAGTGTGTGTGTGTATGTATGTGTGTGTTTGTGTGTATATGTATGTGTGTATGTATGTATGTGTTTATGTATTTGTGTATGTATGTGTATGTATGTATGTGTGTGTATGTGTGTGTATGTATGTGTTTATGTGTGTGTATGTATGGATGTTTGTGTATGTGTGTGTGTGTATGTATGTGTTTATGTGTGTGTATGTGTGTGCGTATGTATGTATGTATATGTGCGCATGTATGTGTGTATGTATATGTGTGTAGGTATGTGTGTATGTATGTATGTGCATGTATGTATGTGTGTGTACGTGTGTGTATGTGTGTATGTATGTATGTGTCAATGAATGTATGTGTGTGTATGTGTTTATCTATGTGTATGTATGTGTGTGTATGTATGTATGTGTGTGTAACTGTTTGTATGTGTGTATGTGTGTATACGTATGTGTGAATGTGTGTTGTATGTGTGTATGATTGTGTATGTGTGTGTGTATGTATGTACGTGTGTATGTATGTATGTATGTGCGTATATGTATGTGTGTGTATGTATGTGTGAGTATGTATGTATGTGAGTATGTGTGTATGTATGTGTGTATGTATGTATGTATATGTGTGTATGCATGTGTGTATGTATGTATGTATGTATGTATGTATGTATGTATTTATGTATGTATGTGTAGGTATGTGTGTATGTATGTGTGTGTATGTGTGAATGTGTGTGTATGTGTGTATGTATGTGTGTATGTTTGTGTATGAGTGTGTGTATGCTTGTGTGTATGTATGTGGGTAAATAAGTGTGTATGTGTATATCTGTGTGTATGTGTGTGTATGTAAGCATGTAGGTATGTATGTATGTGTGTGTATGTATGTATATGTGTATGTGTGTATGAGTGTATGTATGTGTGTGTATGTATGTGTGTGCTATGTGTGTATGTGTGTGTATGTAAGTATGTATGTATGTATGTATGTGTGTGTATGTATGTGTGTATGTATGTGTGTATGTATGTGTATGTATGTAGGTGTGAATGTGTGTATGTATGATTGTATGATTGTGTATGTAGGTGTGTATGGATTTGTGTATGTTTGTTTTTGTGTGTGTATGTGTGTGTATGTATGTAAGGGAGTATGTGTATGTATGTATGTATGTATGTATGTATGTATGTATATGTAAATGTGTGCGTATGTTTGTGTATGTGTGTATGTATGTGTGTATGTATGTGTGTGTAAGGTTGTATGTGTGTTTGAGTGTATGTATGTATGTGTGTGTATGTATTTGTGCATGTGTGTATGTATGTGTGAGTGTAAGTATGTGTGTATGTGTGAATGTATGTGTGTATATGTATGTGTGTATATGTAAGTGTGTGTATGTATGTATGTGTTTATGTGTGTATGTATGCGTGTATGTATGTATGGGCATATGTGTGTATGTGTGTGATGTGTGTATGTATGTATGTGCGCGTATATGTGTGTATGTGTGTGCGTGTGTATGTATGTGTGTGTATGTGTGTGGTTATGTGTGTATGTATGTGTGTATGTGTGTGTGTTTGTGTGTATGTGTGTGTTTGTGTGTATGTATGTATGTATGTATGTATGGGTAGGTATGTGTATATATGTGTGTATGTATGTGTGTATGTGTGCATGTATGTATGTGTATGTATGTGTGTATGATTGTGTATGCATGTGTGTATGTTTGTATCTGTGTGTATGTTTGTGTGCATGTATGTATTTGTGTATGTGTGTATGTGTGTATGCGAATGTATGTATTTGTTTGTATGTATGTGTATGTGTGTGTATGCATGTGTGTGAATGTGTGTGTGTGTGTTTTTGTAAGTGCATGTGTGTGTATGTGTGTGTATGTGTGTATGTACGTATGTATGTATGTATGTGTATGTATTTGTGTATGTGTATGTATGTATGTATGTATGTGTATGTATGTATGTATATATGTGTATGTGTATGTGTGTATATGTGTATGTATGTGTGTATGTGTGTGTTTGTGTATGTATGGATGTTTGTGTATGTGTTTGTGCATGTGTATGTATGTGTTTATGTGTGTAGGTGTATATGTGTGTGCGTATGTGTGTATGTATGTGTGTGCATGTATGTGTGTATGTATTTGTGTGTAGGTATGCGTGTATGCATGTGTGTGTATGTATGTGTGTATTTGTTTGTATGTGTGTAAGTATGTGTGTATGTATAAGTGTATTTGTGTATGTATGTTTGTATGTATGATTGTATGTGTGTACACGTGTGTCTGTGTGTACGTATGTGTGTATGTAAGTGTGTGTATGCATGTATGTGTGTGTATGTATGTGTGTGTGTATGTATGTGTATGTATGATTGTATATATATGTGTGTATGTATGTGTGTATGAATGTATGTCTGTGTATGTGTATATCTATGTGTATGTATGTGTGTGTATGTATGTGTGTGTGTAACTGTTTGTATGTGTGTATGTGTGTGTATGTATGTATGAATGTGTGTTGTATGTGTGTAAGATTGTGTATGTATGTGTGTATGTATGTGTGAGTATGTGTGTATGTATGTATGTATGTATGTATGTATGTATGTATGTATGTATGTATGTATATGTGTGTATGCATGTGTGTATGTATGTTTGTATGAATGTATGTATGTATGTATGTGTAGGTATGTGTATGTATGTGTGTATGTGTGAATGTGAGTGTAAGTGTGTATGTATGTGTGTATGTTTGTGTATGATTGTGTGTATGATTGTAAGTATGTATGTGTGTATATATATGTGTGTATGTGTATATCTGTGTGTATTTGTGTGTATGTAAGTATGTAGGTATGTATGTATGTGTGTGTATGTATGTATGTGTGTGTATGTGTGTATGAGTGTATGTATCTGTGTGTATGTATGTGTGTGCTTATGTGTGTATGTGTGTATCTATGTGTGTGTACGTATGTGTGTATCTATGTATGTGTGTGCATGTATGTAGGTATGTGTGTTTGTATGTGTGTGTGTGTATGTATGTATAAGTGTGTATGTATGTGTGTATGTATGTTTGTAGGTATGTATGCATGTCTGCCTGTATGTATGAATGTATGTATGTATGTATGTATGTATGTATGTGTAGGTATGTGTGTATGCGTGTATGTATGTGTATATATCTGTGTGTATGTATGTGTGTGTATGTGTGTATGTATGTATATGTGTATGTTAATGTGTATGGTTGTGTATGATTGTGTGTATGTATGTGTGTATATATAAGTGTGTATGTGTATATCTGTGTGTATGTGTGTGTATGTAACTATGTAGGTGTGTATGTATGTGTCTGTATTTATGTATGTGTGTGTATAAGTGTATGTATGTGTGTATGTATGTGTGTATGTGTGTATTTATGTGTGTGTATCTATGTGTTCGTATGCGTGTATGAGTGTGTATGTATGTGTGAATGTGTGTACATATGTGTGTATGATTGTGTATGTAGGTGTGTATGGATTTGTGTATGTATGTTTTTGTATGTGTATGTGGATATGTGTGTATGTATGTGTGTATGTATGTATCGGAGTAAGTGTATGTATGTATGTACGTATGTATGTATGTATGTATGTGTGTATGTGTGTATGTGCGTATGTATGTGTGTATGTGTATGTGTATGTATGTGTGCGTGTATATGAGTGATTGTATGTGTGTGTATGTGTGTGTATGAATAGGTGTATGTGTATGAATCTGTGTAGGTATTTGTTAAGTGTGTATGTATGTGGGTGTATGTGTGTATGTGTATTTAAATGTGTATGTATGTATGTGTGTGCATGTGTGTGTGCATGTATGTGTGTATGTGTTTGTGTGTAGGTATGCGTGTATGCATGTGTGTGTATGTATGTGTGTATTTGTTTGTATGTGTGTAAGTATGTGTGTATGTATAAGTGTATTTGTGTATGTATGTTTGTATGTATGATTGTATGTGTGTATACGTGTGTCTGTGTGCACGTATGTGTGTATGTAAGTGTGTGTATGCATGTATGTGTGTGTATGTATGTGTGTGTGTATGTATGTGTATGTGTGATTGTATATATATGTGTGTATGTATGTATGTGTGTATGAATGTATGTCTGTGTATGTGTATATCTATGTGTATGTATGTGTGTGTATGTATGTGTGTGTGTAACTGTTTGTATGTGTGTATGTGTGTGTATGTATGTGTGAATGTGTGTTGTATGTGTGTAAGATTGTGTATGTATGTGTGTATGTATGTGTGAGTATGTATGTATGTGAGTATGTGTGTATGTATGTATGTATGTATGTATGTATGTATGTATGTATATGTGTGTATGCATGTGTGTATGTATGTTTGTATGTATGTATGTATGTATGTATGTATGTGTAGGTATGTGTATGTATGTGTGTGTATGTGTGAATGTGTGTGTAAGTGTGTATGTATGTGTGTATGTTTGTGTATGATTGTGTGTATGCTTGTAAGTATGTATGTGTGTATATATGTGTGTGTATGTGT
>NW_027464628.1:1692500-1742500 GCF_043290135.1 Rhipicephalus microplus
TGTATGTGTGTATGGTTGTGTATGATTGTGTGTATGTACGTATATATATATGTGTGTATGTGTATATCTGTGTGTATGTGTGTGTATGTAAGTATGTAGGTGTGTATGTATGTGTCTGTATTTATGTATGTGTGTGTGTATAAGCGAATGTATGTGTGTATGTATGTGTGTATGTGTGTATGTATATGTATGTGTTTATCTATGTGTGTGTATGTGTGTGTATGTATGTGTATATGTATGCGTGTGTATCTATGTGTTCATAAGCGTGTATGAGTGTGTATGTATATGTGAATGTGTGTATGTATGTGTGTGTGTGATTGTGTATGTAGGTGTGTATGGATTTGTGTATGTATGTTTTTGTGTGTGTATGTGTATATGTGTGTATGTATGTGTGTATGTATGTATCGAAGTAAGTGTATGTATGTATGTATGTCTGTGGTGTGTGTATATGTTTATGTGTGTGTATGTAGGTATCGGTGTGTGTATGTGTGTGTATGTGTGTACGTATGTGTGTGTATGTTTGTATGTGTGTTTGAGTGAAAGTATGTATGTATGTGTGTGTATGTATGTATGCATATGTGTATGTATGTGTGAGTGTGAGTATGTGTGTATGTATGCGTGTGTATGTATGTGTGTTTATGTATGTGTGTATATGTATGTGTGTGTATGTATGTATAAGTGTATGTGTGTATGTGTGTGTATGTAGGTATGTGCATTTGTGTGTATGTGTATGTGTATGTATGTGTGCGTGTATATGAGTGAATGTATGTGTGCGTATGTGTGTATGAATATGTGTATGTGTATGAATCTGTGTAGGTATGTGTTATGTGTGTATGTATGTGTGTGTGTATGTGTATTTAATTGTGTATGTATGTATGTGTGTGTATGTGTGTGTGCATGTATATGTATGTTTGTGTGCATGTATATGTATGTTTGTGTGTATGTGTGTGTATGTGTATGAATATGTGTATGTGTATGAATCTGTGTAGGTATGTGTTATGTGTGTATGTGTATTTAATTGTGTATGTATGTATGTGTGTGTGTGTGTGTGTGCATGTATATGTATGTTTGTGTGTATGTGTGTGTATGTATGTACATATGTATGCATGTGCATATACGTGTATGTGTATGTGTGTGTATGTGTGTATATGTGTGTATATGTGTGTATGTTTTGTGTATGTATGTACGTATGTGTTTGTATGTATGTGTGTATGTGTGTGATGTGTGTATGTATGTAGGTGCGCATATGTGTGTGTATGTGTTTGTTTGTGTGTATGTATGTGTATGTATGTATGTATGTATCTGTGGGTAGGTATGTGTATATATGTGTGTATGTATGTGTATGTATGTGTGTATGTGTGTATGTGTGTAGTTATGTATCTGTGTATGTGTGTGTATGTTTGTATGTATGTGTGTATGTGTGTATCTGTGTGTATGTGTGTATGTATGAATGTGTGTATGTGTGTATGCGAATGTATGTATTTGTTTGTATGTATGTTTGTGTATGTGTGTATGTGTGTGTATGTATGTGTCTAAGTGTGTGTATGTATGTGTGTATGTAAGTGTATGTGTGTATGTGTTTATGTGTGTTTGTGTGTGTACGTATGTATGTGTGTGTATTTGTGTGTATGCATTGTGTGTTTATGTATGTATGTATGTATGTGTATATATGTATGTGTGTATAAGTGTGAATGTATGTATATATATGTAACAGTGTGTATATGTGTGTATGTATGTGTGTATGTATGATTGTATATATATGTGTGTATGTATGTATGTATGCATGTATTTATGTATGTATGTATGTGTGTATGTGTGCGCGTATGTATGTATGTATGCATGTGTGTATGAGTGTGTGCATGTGTGTGTGCATGTGTGTACGTATGTGTATGTGTGTATGCATGTGTTTGTATGTATGTATGTGTGTGCATATGTGTGTATGTGTGTATGTAGGAACGTGTGTGTATGTATGTATGTGTCTATATATTTGTATATGTTTGTATGTGTTATAGTGTGTATGTATGTGTGTATGTGTATGTAAGTGTGTAAGTGTGTGTGTATGTATGTGTTTGCGAATGTGTGTGTGTATGTATGTGTGTGTATGTGTGTATGTATGTGTGTATGTATTTGTGTATGTATGTATGTGTGTGTATGTATGTGTGTATGTGTGTGTATGTATGGATGTTTGTGTATGTGTGTGTATGTATGTGTTTATGTGTGTGTATGTGTGTGCGTATGTATGTATGTATATGTGCGCATGTATGTGTGTATTTATATGTGTGTAGGTATGTGTGTATGTATGTATGTGCATGTATGTATGTGTGTATGTGTGTGTATGTGTGTGTATGTGTGTATGTATGTGTGTGTGTATTTATAAGCATATTTGTGTATGTATGTTTGTATGTATGATTGTATGTGTGAATACGTGTGTCTGTGTGTACGTGTGTGTGTATGTAAGTGTGTGTATGCATGTATGTGTGTGTATGTATGTGTGTATGTGTGTATATGGGTATGTATGTGTGTGTGCAAGTGTGTATCTATGTATGTGTGTGCACGTGTGTGTGTATGTATGTATGTGTGTATGAATGTATGTCTGTGTATGTGTATATCTATGTGTATGTATGTGTGTGTATGTATGTTTAAGTGTGTAACTGTTTGTATGTGTGTATGTGTGTATGTATGTGTGAATGTGTGTTGTATGTGTGTAAGATTGTGTATGTATGTGTGTATGTATGTATGTGTGTATGTATGTTTGTATGTGCGTATATGTATGTGTGTATGTATGTGTGAGTATGTATGTATGTGAGTATGTGTGTATGTATGTGTGTATGTATGTATGTATGTATATGTGTGTATGCATGTATGTATGTATGTATGTATGTGTGTGTGTATGTGTGTATGTGCGTATGTATGTATGTCTGTATGTATGAATGTATGTATGTATGGGTTGGTATGTGTGTATGTATGTGTTTATGTGTGTGTTTTGTATGTATTGATGTTTGTGTACGTGATTGTGCGTGTGTATGTATGTGTTTATGTGCGTATGCTTGTATATATGTGTGTGTATGTATGTGTGTATGTATGTGTGTAGGTATGTGTGTATGTATGTGTGTGTATGTGTGTATACATGTGTCTGTGTGTACGTATGTGTGTATGTAAGTGGTGTATGCATGTGTGTATGTATGTATGTGTGTATGTGTGTATGTGTGATGGTATATGTGTATGTATGTGTGTATGTGGGTATGTATGTGTGCGTGCAAGTGTGTATGTATGTATATGTGTGCCCGCGTGTGTATGTATGTGTGTGTAAGTGTTTGTGTGTGTGTATGCGTGTGTATGCATGTGTGAATGTGTGTATGTATGTGTGTATGATTGTGTATGTGTGTGTATGTATTTTTGTGTATGTATGTATGTGTATATATGTGTGCATGTATATGTATGTGTATGTATGTATGTGTGTATGTGTGTATGTATGTATGTATATGAGTGTATATATGTATGTATGTATGTGTAGGTATGTGTGTATGCGTGTATCTATGTGTGTGTATGTGTGTATGTATGTGTGTATGATTGTGTATGATTATGTGTGTGCTTGTGTGTATGCATGTGTGTATATATATGTGTGTATGTGTTTATCTGTGTGTATATGTGTGTATGTATGTATGTATGTGTATGTATGTGTGTATGTGTGTGTAAGAGTGTATGTATGTGTGTGTATGAGTGTATTTATGTGTGTGTGTATATGTGTGCTTATGTGTGTATGTGTGTATGTATGTGGTTGTACGTATGTGTGTATCTATGTATGTGTGTGCATGTATGCGTTTGCGTATGTGTGTATGTATGTATGTGTATGTGTGTGTATGTATGTGTGTGTGAATGTGTGTGTGTGTTTATGTAAGTGTGTATGTATGTATGTATGTATGTATGTATGTATGTATGTATGTATGTACGTATGTATGTATATATGTATGTGTGTATGTATTTGTGTATGTGTATGTATGTATGTATGTATGTGTATGTGTATGTGTGTATATGTGTATGTATGTGCGTATGTGTGTGTTTGAGTATGTATGGATGTTTGTGTATCTATTTGTGCGTGTGTATGTATATGTTTATGTGTGTAGGTGTGTTTGTGTGTGCGTATGTGTGTATGTATGTGTGTGCATGTATGTGTGTATGTATGTGTATGTATGTGTGTATGTATGTGCATGTATGTATGTGTGTATGTGTGTGTATGTGTGTACGTGTGTATATGCGTGTATGTATAAGTGTATTTGTGTATGTATGTTTGTATGTATGATTGTATGTGTGTCTACATGTGTCTGTGTGTACATATGTGTGTATGTAAGTGTGTGTATGCATGTATGTGTGTGCACGTGTGTGTATGTATGTGTGTGCATGTATGTGTGTATGTATGTGTGTGTATGTAAGTATTTGTATGTGTGTATGTGTGTGTATGTATGTGTGAATGTGTGTATGTATGTGTGTATGATTGTGTATGTATGTGTATATGTATGTTTTTGTGTATGTATGTATGGATGTGTGTATATGAATGCATATGTATGTA
The DNA here is from genome assembly GCF_043290135.1 of Rhipicephalus microplus. Classification (NCBI taxonomy): domain Eukaryota; kingdom Metazoa; phylum Arthropoda; class Arachnida; order Ixodida; family Ixodidae; genus Rhipicephalus; species Rhipicephalus microplus. Next base: position 1,697,068 of record NW_027464628.1, read on the forward strand.
TGTGTGCGTATGTATGTAGGTATGTGTGTTTGTATGTGTGTATGTGTGTATGTATGTATGTATATGTGTGTATGTATGTGTGTATGTATGTTTGTATGTATGTATGCATGTCTGCCTGTATGTATGAATGTCTGTCTGTATGTATGTATGTATGTATGTAGGTATGTGGTATGCGTGTATGTGTGTGTATATATCTGTGTGTATGTATGTGTGTGTATGTGTGTATGTATGTATATGTGTATGTATGTGTGTACGGTTGTGTATGATTGTGTGTATGTGTATATCTGTGTGTATGTGTGTGTATGTAAGTATGTAGGTGTGTATGTATGTGTCTGTATTTATGTATGTGTGTGTGTATAAGTGTATGTATGTGTGTGTATGTATGTGTGTATGTGTGTATGTATATGTATGTGTTTATCTATGTGTGTGTATGTGTGTGTATGTATGTGTATAAGTATGCGTGTGTATCTATGTGTTCGTAAGCGTGTATGAGTGTGTATGTATATGTGAATGTGTGTATGTATGTGTGTATGATTGTGTATGTAGGTGTGTATGGATTTTTGTATGTATGTTTTTGTGTGTGTATGTGTATATGTGTGTATGTATGTGTGTATGTATGTATCGAAGTAAGTGTATGTATGTATGTATGTATGTATGTATGTGGTGTGTGTATATGTATATGTGTGTGTATGTAGGTATCGGTGTGTATGTGTGTGTATGTGTGTTTGTATGTGTGTGTATGTTTGTATGTGTGTTTGAGTGAATGTATGTATGTATGTGTGTGTATGTATGCATGCATGTGTGTATGTATGTGTGAGTGTAAGTATGCGTGTATGTATGCGTGTGTATGTATGTGTATTTATGTATGTGTGTATATGTATGTGTGTATGTATGTATGTGTGTATGTGTGTATGTGTGTGTATGTATATATGTGCATATGTGTGTATGTGTATGTGTATGTATGTGTGCGTGTATATGAGTGAATGTATGTGTGCGTATGTGTGTGTATGAATAGGTGTATCTGTATGAATCTGTGTAGGTATGTGTTATGTGTGTATGTATGTGTGTGTGTATGTGTATTTATTTGTGTATGTATGTATGTGTGTGTATGTGTGTGTGCATGTATATGTATGTTTGTGTGTATCTTTGTGTATGTGTGTACATATGTATGCATGTGCATATACGTGTATGTGTGTATATACGTGTATGTGTATGTGCGTGTATGTGTGTATATGTGTGTATGTGTGTGTATGTTTTGTGTATGTATGTACATATGTGTTTGTATGTGTGTGTGTATGTGTGTGATGTGTGTATGTATGTAGGTGCGCGTATGTGTGTGTATGTGTGTGTTTGTGTGTATGTATGTGTATGTATGTATGTATGTATCTGTGGGTAGGTATGTGTATATATGTGTGTATGTATGTGTATGTACGTGTGTATGTGTGTATGTGTGTATGTATGTATCTGTGTATGTGTGTGTATGTGTGTATGCATGTGTGTATGATTGTGTATGCATGTGTGTATGTGTGTATCTGTGTGTATGTGTGTATGTATGTATGTGTGTATGTGTGTGTATGCGAATGTATGTATTTGTTTGTATGTATGTTTGTGTATGTGTGCATGTGTATGTATGTTTGTGTCTAAGTGTGTGTATGTATGTGTGTATGTAAGTGTATGTGTGTATGTATATACGTGTGTGAATGTGTTTATGTGTGTTTATGTGTGCGTATGTAAGTATGTGTGTGTATTTTTGTGTATGCGTTGTGTTTTTATGTATGTGTGTATGTATGTGTATATATCTATGTGTGTATAAGTGTGAATGTATGTATATATATATGTAACAGTGTGTGTATATGTGTGTGTGTATGTGTGTATGTATGATTGTATATATATCATAAAGGAGATTTATTAAGCAGAAAGGTTGGTGCTTGGAAGGCTTGGAAGGCGATGCACCAGCTGCAATTTCCGAGCTCGAGCCGCTGCTGCACACTCGATGCTGCTGCCTCTGCGCCGGAGTACTTCCTCTTCTTTACAATGGCCCCACGGAGAAAAAAAGGAGCCATCCTGGCGACTTAGTCCTGGGCAGGCGGCGTTGAACCGTGGTATTGCTTGAGCCTCTGGACGTGTACAACCTCGCGGTTGCGACGTCGCAAGTCTGATGGTGGCGTAAGAGGCTCAATGAGGTAGTTTACTGGCGAAGTTTGTTCGACAATACGATATGGCCCATCGTACTTTGGCAGAAGTTTGGAAGAGAGCCCTGGTGTGCGATGCGGCACTGACAGCCATACAAGAGAACCCGGAAGAAAAACGGGAGTTGAGGTCTGGGCATCATGAATTGCTTTTTGCCTGTTTTGGTCATCGCAGGTAAAGCGACGAGCTAACTGGCGGCATTCTTCTGCGTGTCTGGCGGCGTCCAAGATCGGTAGGCACTCGGACGTGTCTGGTCGATAGGGCAAAATGGTGTCAATGGTGTGGGAGGGGTGACGGCCGTAGAGGAGGTAAAATGGGGAGAAGCCTGTTGTCGCTTGCGTTGCAGTATTATAGGCGTATGTAATGAATGGGAGAACTAAGTCCCAGTTAGAGTGGTCAGGCGTCACATACATAGATAGCATGTCACCGAGAGTACGATTAAAGCGCTCGGTAGCCCCATTGGTTTGTGGGTGGTAAGCGGTACATGTGCGAAGTACAATAGCACACTCAGCGAGCAATTTTTCAATGACCTCGGACAAGAAGGCGCGGCCGCGGTCACTGAGGAGTTCTTGAGGGCCTCCATGACGCAACACAAAATGAAGCAGTAGGAAAGTGGCAACCTCCTGTGCTGTAGCCGTTTTAAGAGCAGCGGTCTCAGCATAGCGCGTTAGGTGGTCGATAGCAACTATTATCCACCTGTTGCCAGTCGGAGTCAATGGAAGTGGCCCATAAATGTCTATTCCAACCCGTTCGAAGGGTCGGGAAGGGCATGGTAAAGGCTGCAGTTCACCGGCGGAGGCGTGTGGTGGAGATTTTCGGCGCTGACATTCGGCACAAGAGCGGACGAAGTTGCGAACGAAGGTATACATGCCACGCCAGTAGTAGCGATGTCGAAGCCTTTCGTAGGTCTTGAAGACTCCTGCGTGGCCACATTGTGGGTCAGCGTGAAAAGAGGAACAAATCTGTGACCTCAGGGTTCGTGGAACGACGAGCAGCCACTTGCGTCCCTCTGGTGCGTAGTTACGTCGATAGAGAAGCGTGTCACGTATCGAGAAGTGTGGAACTTGGCGCCGAAGCGTTCGCGTCTTTGGGAGTTCAGAGGTGTCGGAGAGATGATTGAGGAGAGACGCAGTCCACGGGTCATTGCGTTGTTCAATAGCAATGGTGTCAAAGTCAAGCGATGACAATGTGGAATCGCAAGCGGAGTCAGCTGTGGCATTCTGGGGCAGGGGGGAACGGGAAAGGGCGTCGGCGTCAGCATGCTTCCGTCCGGACCGATAAACCACGCGTATGTCGTAATCTTGAATTTTCAACGCCCAGCGAGCGAGGCGGCCAGATGGGTCTTTTAACGTCGAAAGCCAGCACAGCGCGTGGTGGTCGGTCACGACGTCAAAAGAACGACCATATAGATATGGGCGAAACTTTCCAAGGGCCCACACAATGGCCAAGCACTCCTTTTCTGTGACGCTGTAGTTGCTCTCAGCCTTGGTAAGTGTGCGACTAGCGTATGCCACGACGTATTCCTGATAATCCGGTTTACGCTGTGCGAGCACAGCACCCAGGCCTACACCACTGGCATCGGTGTGGATTTCAGTTGGAGCTTCAGGATCGAAATGGCGTAGAATGGGTGGCGTCGTAAGAAGCCGTCGCATGGTGGTGAAAGCCTCGTCGCAGGCAGGGGACCAGGATAAGAGGTCTTTACAGCTGCTGAGAAGTTGCGTGAGAGGTGATATAATAGACGCGAAGTTTCGGACGAATCGCCGGAAATACGAACACAAGCCGATGAAACTTCGAAGTTCTTTGATGGTGGCAGGTTTAGGAAACGCCGTAACAGCTCGCAATTTCTCGGGATCCGGGATGATGCCTTCCTTGGAAACAACATGGCCCAAAATGTTCAGTTGACGCATAGCAAATCGACATTTTTTGAGGTTTAATTGCAAACCGGCGTTAGTTAAGCAAGTAAGGACGTGCTGAAGGCGACGTAAGTGTGTGTCAAAGTTAGGGGCGAAGACCACGATATCATCGAGGTAACACAAGCATATCTTCCATTTTAGTCCACGCAGGATGTTGTCCATCATTCGTTCGAACGTTGCAGGTGCATTGCAAAGTCCGAAGGGCATGACGGTGAATTCATATAAGCCGTCTGGCGTGACAAAAGCGGTTTTGGGGCGATCGGCCTCCGCCATAGGCACCTGCCAGTAGCCTGACCGCAAGTCTAACGAGGAAAAGAACTCGGCACCCTGCAAACTGTCCAAAGCATCGTTAATGCGCGGTAGTGGATAGACATCCTTCAGCGTGATCTTGTTCAATCGCCGGAAATCGACACAGAAACGAATAGAACCGTCTTTCTTTTTGACGAGAACCACCGGAGATGCCCATGGGCTCTGTGAAGGTCGAATGACGCCTCTGCGGAGCATGTCGTCTACTTGGTCAGCAATGACGCGGCGTTCTGTAGCGGACACGCGATATGGTCGTTGTCGCAGCGGTGAGTGGGACCCAGTGTCGATGTGGTGTTCTACTGCTAAGGCACGGCCGAGAGATGTTTGTTCAACGTCGAAAGAGTGGCGGTAGCTCTCAAGAATGGTGAGGAGTTGTGAACGCTGCGAAGATGTCAAATCTGCAGCGATGAATGGTTGAAATACGTTTGCCGACGTTGAGTCAGGCGCTGAGACGACAGCCAGTTCACAGACGGAGGTAGAAGGCACCTCATCGGGGACGGATATAATTCTGGAAGAACTGATTGTCTCGACGTGGCCAAGGCACTCGCGACAAAGTAGGGATAAAGACGACGACTCATGATTATAAATTGGCATTGTGGTTGACCCTTCTACAAGATCGAGAGCAGCAAAAGGCAGGGGGAGAGCTCTTCGGGCGACGAATATTGGAGATGGTGTGAAGAAGACGGTGCCGTCGGATATGGTGCTGCATGAAACTGGCACGAACGCAAAAGAGCATGGAGCGATGTAGGTGTCATCGCTAACGACAAGTTTAGCGGCAAACTGGGTGTCGACGGACGCTTGGTCATCCAGTGAGCAAAATTCGACCTCAGCCCTAGCACAGTCGATTACGGCGTTATGACGCGACAAAAAGTCCCATCCCAAAATAATATTATGGGAGCATGATGAAAGAACCACGAACTCTATCGTATACAGAACGTCCTGAATTGTCACGCGGGCTGTACATACTGCGGTCGGTTGAACAGGTTGAGCACTGGCTGTGCGAAGCGATAATCCGGAGAAAGGCGTCGTAACCTTACGAATTGAGCGGCAAAATCCAGCATCTATAACCGAAACAGCTGCACCGGTATCTACAAGAGCGACAGTAGGGATATTTTCGACGAACACATCAATAACATTGGTAGGTGACAAATGAGGACTTGGGCAAACCGAAACTTGCGCAGTTCTTGCCTCAGGAACTGCGTCGTCTAGTTTTCCTCCTCGTTAGGTGTGGGCCGTCGACGCATAGGAGAAGGCGAGCGGCGGCGTGGAGAGGGCGAGCGAAGACGTCCCGGCCGAGGGCGGTGGTCGTCCTGGTAGCGGGCTGGCATTGGAGTGGAGGAACCGTATCGCGCGTTGGAGTCAAGCGGGAAGAAAGGCTCACGGCGGTTTTCATTGGTGATATGCGTCCGGCGGCGACAATACCTTGCGACGTGTCCGGGGTATCGACAAGCGTAACATATCGGGCGATTATCGAGGGTGCGCCACGGGTTGGCGGTGTTAGTGCTGGTCCAGTGAACTGGAGCTGGGGGATAGCTCGCGCGAGGCTGGAACGGAGGCGCAGGCGCCTTGCGAGTTGGCATGGCTGCAGCCGCGGCGTAGGTGAGAGGAGCAGCCACAAGATTAGGCTCGCGAGCAGCTGGTAAGGCCTCCGCGACCTCTCCTTGAATGACGTCACGTAGAGACGATGGTAAAGTTGTGGTAGCTTCTGGTGTGAAAGGCACCAAGGAAAGCTGTCGTGCAACTTCTTCGCGGACAAATGCTTTTATTTCGGCTATTAGTGACGCGTGGTCATGACCACTGATCACACTAGACAGCGATGCCAAATCGTGCGCTGGAGGACGTCTTGTTAGAGCTCGCTGCTTCCGCAATTCATCGTAGCTTTGGCAGAGGCTAATTACGTCGTTAACAGTGGTCGGGCTTTTCGCCAAGAGCATTTGAAAAGCGTCGTCGTCAATCCCTTTGAGGATCTGCTTACATTTTTCAGCTTCCGTCATTTCGGCGTACACGCGTCTGCACAAATCGACGACGTCCTATATGTAACTTGTGAAGGTTTCACCCGTTTCTTGTGCGCGTGTGCGTAAACGTTGCTCGGCACGAAGTTTTCGGACGGCAGGTCGATCGAAGACTGCTACAATCGACGTTTTAAATTGCGGCCACGTTCGGACGTCTGCCTGGTGGTTTCTAAGCCAAAGGCTGGCTACACCCGCGAGATAGAACGAAACGCGTGTCAACTTGTCCGCGTCCGTCCATCTGTTTAAAGCGCTCACCCGTTCGAAAGTCGAGAGCCACTCTTCAACGTCGTTGTCATCTGTTCCACTGAAGATTGGAGGCTCCCGCTGAGAAACACTGCCTGGACAGGTGGCCGGAAGAGATGGAAGCGTCTGCTGATCGGCGTCCGGCATAGCAGAAGGTAGCCGTCGAGAACGGAGTTCCAGGATGGTAGCGGGAAGGTGTAAGGGACGGTACCCGGCACGTCTCCACCAATTATAAAGGAGATTTATTAAGCAGAAAGGTTGGTGCTTGGAAGGCTTGGAAGGCGATGCACCAGCTGCAATTTCCGAGCTCGAGCCGCTGCTGCACACTCGATGCTGCTGCCTCTGCGCCGGAGTACTTCCTCTTCTTTACAATATATATGTGTATGTATGTATGTATGTATGTATGCATGTATTTATGTATGTGTGTATGTGTGTGTATGCGTATGTATGTATGTATGCATGTGTTTGTATGTATGTGTGTGTATGTGTGTGTATGAGTGTATGCATGTGTGTATGTATGCATGTATGTATGTGTGTATGTGTGTATGTATGTATGAATGTGTGGGTAGGTATGTGTGTATGTATGTGCGTGTATATATGTGTGTGTATGTGTGTTTATGTGTGTGTATGTGTGTATGTGTATGTGTGTACGTATGTGTGCGTTTGCGTGTGTATGTATGTATGTATGTATGTATGTATGTGTGTGTGCATGTGTATGTGGGTATGCATGTATGTGTATGCATGTATGTGTGGTAGGTATGTGTGTATGTGTGTGTATGTATGTGTGTGTATGTATGTGTGTGTATGTATGTGCATAAATGTATTTGTGTATGTGTGTATGTATGTATGTATGTATGTATGTATGTATGTGTTTGTATGTATGTGTGTGTATGTGTGTATGGGTGTGTATGAGTCTGTGCATGTGTGTGTGCATGTGTGTACGTATGTGTATGTGTGTATGTATGTGTTTGTATGTATGTATGTGTGTGCATGTATGTGTGTATACTTGTCTGTATGTGTGTATGTTTGTGTTTATGTGTGCGTATGTATGTGTGTAGGTGTGCATATGTATGTGTGTATGTGTGTTGGTATGTGTGTAGTTATGTGGGTATGCATGTATGTATGTGTGTGTATATATTTGTGTATGGTTGTGTATGATTGTGTGTATGCTTGTGTGTATGTATGTGTTCATGTATGTGTGTAAATATGTGTGTATGTGTATGCACGTGTGTAAGTGTGTATGCGTGTATGTATGTATGTATGTATGTATGTATGTATGTATGTATGTATGTATGTATGTATGTATGTATGCGTGTGTATGGGTGTATGTGTGTAGGTATGTGTGTGCATATGTGTGTATGTGTGTATTTTTGTGTGGGTGTACCTATGTGTGTATGTAGGTACGTGGGTGTATGTATGTGTTTGTATGTGTTTTAGTGTGTATGTATGTGTGTATGTATGTGTGTATGTATAAGTGTACGTATGTGTGTATATATGTATGTATAAGTGTATGTATGTGTGTATGTGTATGTAAGTGTGTAATTGTGTGTGTGTATGTATGTGTTTGCGAATGTGTGTGTGTATGTATGTGTGTGTATGTATGTGTGTATGTATTTGTGTATGTATGTATGCGGGTGTATGTATGGATGTTTGTGTATGTGTGTGCGTGTGTATGTATGTGTTTATGTGTGTGTATGCGTGTGCGTATGTATGTATGTATAAATGCGCATGTATTTGTGTATGTATGTGTGTAGGTATGTGTGTATGGATGTGTGTAAGTATGTATGTGCATGTATGTATGCGTGTATGTGTGTGTATGTGTGTGTGTATTTATAAGCATATTTGTGTATGTATGGTTGTATGTATGATTGTATGTGTGTATACGTGTGTCTGTGTGCACGTATGTGTGTATGTAAGTGTGTGTATGCATGTATGTGTGTGTATGTATGTGTGTGTGTGTATGTATGTGTATATTGCCACCCACACGTAGTGGGTCGACTGCAAGAGCGGCTCTACCATCTGGAGGAAATAAAGAAGATTTGCGTGTCTCTTCTCGGCTCGAGAGCCAGCCACGACTGACGCATCGTCCTAGAGCTAGCTACCCGGTTGTTCAATATATCTCCCAGTACTTGTGACTCATCGTGACAATATGTGTGTTGGTATCCGTGTATGTATGTGTGTATGTGTGTATATGGGTATGTATGTGTGTGTGCAAGTGTGTATCTATGTATGTGTGTGCACGTGTGTGTGTGTATGTATGTATGTGTGTATGAATGTATGTCTGTGTATGTGTATATCTATGTGTATGTATGTGTGTGTATGTATGTATGTGTGTGTAACTGTTTGTATGTGTGTATGTGTGTGTATGTATGTGTGAATGTGTGTTGTATGTGTGTAAGATTGTGTATGTATGTATGTATGTATGTATGTGCGTATATGTATGTGTGTGTATGTATGTGTGAGTATGTATGTATGTGAGTATGTGTGTATGTATGTATGTATGTATGTATGTATGTATGTATGTATATGTGTGTATGCATGTGTGTATGTATGTTTGTATGTATGTATGTATGTATGTATGAATGAATGTATGTATGTATGTGTAGGTATGTGTATGTATGTGTGTGTATGTGTGTGTACGTGTGAATGTGTGTGTAAGTGTGTATGTATGTGTGTATGATTGTGTGTATGCTTGTAAGTATGTATGTGTGTATATATGTGTGTGTATGTGTATATCTGTGTGTATGTGTGTGTATGTAAGTATGTAGGTATGTATGTATGTATGTGTATGTATGTATGTGTGTGTATGTGTGTATGAGACACAATCATACACAACCATACACATGTATATGTGTATGGTTGTGTATGATTGTGTCTATGTATGTGTGTATATATATGTGTGTATGTGTATATATGTGTGTATGTGTGTGTATGTAAGTATGTAGGTGTGTATGTATGTGTCTGTATTTATGTATGTGTGTATATGTGTATGTATGTGTGTATGTATGTGTGTATGTGTGTATTTATGTGTGTGTGTCTATGTGTTCGTATGCGTGTATGAGTGTGTATGTATGTGTGAATGTGTGTACGTATGTGTGTATGATTGTGTATGTAGTTGTGTATGGATTTGTGTATGTATGTTTTTGTGTGTGTATGTGGATATGTGTGTATGTATGTGTGTATGTATGTATCGGAGTAAGTGTATGTATGTATGTATGTATGTATGTATGTATGTATGTATGTATGTATGTATGTATGTATGTATTTGTGAGTGTAAGTATGTGTGTGTATGTATGTGTGTTTATGTATGTGTGTATATGTATGTGTGTGTATGTATGTATGTGTGTATGTGTGTATGTGCGTATGTATGTGTGTATGTGTATGTGTATGTATGTGTGCGTGTATATGAGTGATTGTATGTGTGTGTATGTGTGTGTCTGAATAGGTGTATGTGTATGAATCTGTGTAGGTATTTGTTACGTGTGTATGTATGTGGGTGTATGTGTGTATGTGTATTTAAATGTGTATGTATGTATGTGTGTGTATGTGTGTGTGCAGGTATATGTATGTGTGTGTATGTATGTACATATGTATGCATGTGCATATACGTGTATGTGTGCATGTACGCGTATGTGTATGTGTGTGTGTATGTGTGTATATGTGTGTATGTGTGTGTATGTGTGTGTATGTATGTGTGTATGTATGTACGTATGTGTTTGTATGTATGTGTGTATGTGTGTGATGTGTGTATGTATGTATGTGCGCATATGTGTGTGTATGTGTGAGCGTCTGTATGTATGTGTGTGAATGTATGTGGTTATGTGTGTATGTATGTGTGTATGTGTGTGTGTTTGTGTGTATTTGTGTGTTTGTGTGTATGTATGTGTATGTATGTGTGTATGTGTGTATGTATGCGTGTATGTATGTAGGTGTGTTTGTGTGTGTATGCGAATGTATGTATTTGTTTGTATGTATGTTTGTGTATGTGTGTATGTGTGTGTATGCGAATGTATGTATTTGTTTGTATGTATGTTTGTGTATGTGTGTATGTGTGTGTATGTATGTGTCTATATGTGTGTATGTATGTGTGTATGTAAGTGTATGCTCACGAAGCATTCCTGCGCTTCAATAAGCTTATCGAGTCTCCTAGTCTTTTGACTGTTTACCTCCCTGTCATACTCTTTCAGAGTTTCTTTCTCTAGCGAAAGGTCATGACGAGGTACAGGGTCAGTCTCACGTAAATTCAAATCGCTCCCGATGTAACTGCTTTCAGAGCACACCTCATCCACTGGTTGACTACTCTGGCTCTCAGACCACGTATATTCAGCGTTTTCCCTCTCAAGCCACTGCTGCAAATCCTCATATTCTAGTTCCAACAGTCTCTTCTTTTCGCGCATCTCTATCTCGAGCAGCCTTTTCTTTTCACGCATTTCTAGCTCAAGCTGCTCCTTCTTAGCGCGTGTCTCTCGCTCGAGCTTCTCTCTCCTAGCCCGTGTTTCTCGCTCGAACTCCTCTCTCTTAGCGTGTGTTTGCAATGCAATCTGCTGCTTTTTAGCGTCACATATCGCAGCCCGTTCCTCTTGCGCTTGCGCCATTTGCTTGTCGTACCACTCCTTGAACTCCGCTCCCTTGAGACTTATACTCTCCGCCAGATCTAATAATTCCGAAGTGCTTTTCATGGCTTTCATCGCGTCGAAAAATCTACATGAAAAACAAACGACTTTGTCCTGTCGCGGACGCCAATTTGTGATGCAGGGTTCTTGTTGCTGATTTGTTTTTCTCCCGGGCTGAGCCTCAGAGAGTTTTGTTAATAAGGACAAAGCCGTTCGGTTTCCAAGAAACACACAAAAAGTTTAATTGAAAAGAAAAAAGGCAAAGATTCCTCACAAAACAAAACACTTAATAAACAGTTGACTGGACATGACGAAACACATCTGTAAACACCCAACAAAAACGTTCAAAGTCAGTAACTAAACCTAACGTTCGAAAGGGGCTGAGTGATGGGAGTAGCGCAAGAGTATCGGTGCAGTCTCACCCACAAGTTGGTTTTCGGCGGTGATGAGAAACCGGAACGCCGTGACTCCTGCGTCAGTGCGTGGGCTGGACGAGGACGAGGGAACGCTGGCTGCTGGCGACACGTCGAAAAGCCCTACCAAATCGTGATGGTTTCGGCTTGAGGAGCGTGGACACGTCGGAGACGGGAGAACGCAGGCTGGTGGCGACGCGTCCGGGAACTAGGGTCGACCTAGTCAAGCAGCTGGGCGCACAGCTCGGGCCCGGAGCCCGACGGCTGTAGCTCGCCTGCCGGAACCAAAGTCCGCAGGCTCTGGAAAGGAGTTCAGGACCGGATGGCCACGGTCCTTTGGAGCGGGAACCCGACAGCAGGAGGCCCCGGCCGGTGGAAGTCCTGTAGGCTCGGGTCCGGAACCCAACGGCCCATCTTCAGCGCCCGGTCCGGTGACGACCTTCCGCTTGCACTGCCTGCCTCGAATTCCCCTTGCTCTGGTCTGCTCAGGCTCCTGCTTCAGCTCTCGCCCACTTGTCTCGTTCTCATTGGCCTTTCAAAACTCCGTGGTGATCAGCCATTGGCCCTTGTTTTCTTTATGGTCTTGGATGCTTGCGCTCCACGCTCTCACGTGTACCGGTCCTCGGCGTCGTCGTTGTTCAGGCGACCCAGCACGTGCACTCGGTCATCCTTTAATTTCGCGCACTTTTCGAAGGCGCGCACTTTGAACGCGCACCACACATCACAGTGTGTATGTATAAACGTGTGTGAATGTGTTCATGTGTGTTTGTGTGTGTACGTATGTATGTATGTGTGTGTGTATTTGTGTGTATGCGTTGGGTGTTTATGTGTGTATGTATGTATGTATGTATGTATGTATGTGTATATATGTATGTGTGTATAAGCGGGAATGTATATATATATATATATATATATATATATATATATATATATATATATATATATATATATATATATATATATATATATAACAGTGTGTATATGTGTGTGCATGTATGTGTGTATGTATGTATGTATGTATGTATGTGTGTATTTAAGTATGTATGTGTGTATGAGTGTATGCATGTGTGTGTGCATGTGTGTACGTATGTGTGTATGTTTGTCTGTATGTGTGTATGTGTTTGTAAGTGTGTGCATTCGTATACATGTGTGAAAGTATGTATGTGTGTGTGTTTGTATATATGTGTGTGTATGTGTGTTTGTGTATGTGTTTATGTATATGTGCGCTTGTGTATGTATGTATGTATGTATGTATGTATGTGTGTGTATGTGTATGTGCATAAATGTATGTGTGTATGTGTGTGTATGTGTGTATCTATGTGTGTATGTATACGTGTATTTGTGTATGTATGTTTGTATGTGTGTGTGTATGTGTGCATGCATGTGTTTGTGTGTATGTATGTGTGTATGTATGTATGTGTATATATGTATCAGCGCATGTGTGTATGTATGTATGTGTGTATGTAAGTGTGTCTATGCATGTATGTGTGTATGTTTGTGTGTATGTGTGCGTATGTATGTGTGTATGTGTGCATATGTATGTGTGTAGGTGTGTTGGTATATGAGTAGGTATGTGGGTATGCATGTATATATGTGTGTGTATGCATTTGTGTATGGTTGTGTATGATTGTGTGTATGCTTGTGTGAATGTATGTGTTTATGTATGTGTGTAAATATGTGTGTATGTGTATGTACGTGTGTGTGTATGTGTGTATGTATGTATATGTGTATGTATGTATGTATGTATGCATGCGCGTATGTATGTATGTATGTATGTATGCGTGTGTATGGGTGTATGTATGTGTGTATGTATATGTGTGCATATGTGTGTATGTCTGTATGTTTGTGTGGGTGTACCTATTTGTGTATATGTGTATGTATAAGTGTATGTATGTCTGTATGTGTATGTAAGTGTGTAAGTGTGTGTGTATGTATGTGTGTGTTTGTGTGTATATGTATGTGTGTATGTATGTATGTGTTTATGTATTTGTGTATCTATGTGTATGTATGTGTGTGTATGTGTGTGTAAGTATGTGTTTATGTGTGTGTATGTATGGATGTTTGTGTATGTGTGTGTGTATGTATGTGTTTATGTGTGTGTATGTGTGTGCGTATGTATGTATGTATATGTGCGCATGTATGTATGTATGTATATGTGTGTATGTATGTATGTGCATGTATGTATGTGTGTGTGTACGTGTGTGTATGTGTGTATGTATGTATGTCTGTATGAATGTATGTGTGTGTATGTGTTTATCTATGTGTATGTATGTATGTATGTGTGTGTAACTGTTTGTATGTGTGTATGTGTGTATATGTATGTGTGAATGTGTGTTGTATGTATATGATTGTGTATGTGTGTGTGTATGTATGTATGTATGTATGTATGTATGTATGTATGTGCGTATATGTATGTGTGTGTATGTATGTGTGAGTATGTATGTATGTGAGTATGTGTGTATGTATGTGTGTATGTATGTATGTATATGTGTGTATGCTTGTAAGTATGTATGTTTGTATGTATGTATGTATGTATGTATGTATGTATGTATGTAGGTATGTATGTGTAGGTATGTGTGTATGTGTGTGTATGTGTGAATGTGTGTGTGTGTGTGTGTGTATGTATTTGTGTATGTTTGTGTATGATTGTGTGTATGCTTGTGTGTATGTATGTGTGTATATATTTGTGTGTATGTGTATATCTGTGTGTATGTGTGTGTATGTAAGCATGTAGGTATGTATGTATGTGTGTGTATGTATGTATGTGTGTGTATGTGTGTATGAGTGTATGTATGTGTGTGTATGTATGTGTGTGCTATGTGTGTATGTGAGTATGTATGTATGTATGTACGTATGTATGTATGTATGTATGTATGTATGTATGTGTGTGTATGTATGTGTGTATGTATGTGTATGTATGTAGGTGTGAATGTGTGTATGTATGTGTGTATGATTGTGTATGTAGGTGTGTATGAATTTGTGTATGTTTGTTTTTGTGTGTGTATGTGTGTGTGTATGTATGTAAGGGAGTATGTGTATGTATGTATGTATGTATGTATGTATATGTAAATGTGTGCGTATGTTTGTGTATGTGTGTATGTATGTGTGTATTTATGTGTGTGTAAGGTTGTATGTGTGTTTGAGTGTATGAATGTATGTGTGTGTATGTATTTGTGCATGTGTGTATGTATGTGTGAGTGTAAGCATGTGTGTATGTGTGAATGTATGTGTGTATATGTAAGTGTGTGTATGTATGTATGTGTTTATGTGTGTATGTATGTGTGTATGTATGTATGGGCATATGTGTGTATGTGTGTGATGTGTGTATGTATGTATGTGCGCGTATATGTGTGTATATGTGTGCGTGTGTATGTATGTGTGTGTATGTATGTGGTTATGTGAGTATGTGTGTGTGTATGTGTGTGTTTGTGTGTATGTATGTATGTATGTATGTATGTATGTATGTATGTATGTATGTATGTATGTATGTATGTATGTATGTATGGGTAGGTATGTGTATATATGTGTGTATGTATGTGTGTATGTGTGCATGTATGTATGTGTATGTATGTGTGTATGATTGTGTATGCATGTGTGTATGTTTGTATCTGTGTGTATGTTTGTGTGCATGTATGTATTTGTGTATGTGTGTATGTGTGTATGCGAATGTATGTATTTGTTTGTATGTGTGTGTATGTGTGTGTATGCATGTGTGTGAATGTGTGTGTGTGTTTTTGTAAGTGCATGTGTGTTTATGCTTGTGTATGTGTGTATGTATGTATGTATGTATATATGTATGTATGTATGTGTATGTATTTGTGTATGTGTATGTATGTATGTATGTATGTGTATGTGTGTATATGTGTATGTATGTGTGTATGTGTGTGTTTGTGTATGTATGGATGTTTGTGTATGTGTTTGTGCATGTGTATGTATGTGTTTATGTGTGTAGGTGTATATGTGTGTGCGTATGTGTGTATGTATGTGTGTGCATGTATGTGTGTATGTATTTGTGTGTAGGTATGCGTGTATGCATGTGTGTGTATGTATGTGTGTATTTGTTTGTATGTGTGTAAGTATGTGTGTATGTATGTTTGTATGTATGATTGTATGTGTGTATACGTGTGTCTGTGTGTACGTATGTTTGTATGTAAGTGTGTGTATGCATGTATGTGTGTGTATGTATGTGTGTGTATATGTGTGTTGTTATCTGTGTATGTATGTGTGTATGTGTGTATATGGGTATGTATGTGTGTGTGCAAGTGTGTATCTATGTATGTGTGTGCACGTGTATGTGTGTATGTATGTATGTGAGTATGAATGTATGTCTGTGTATGTGTATATCTATGTGTATGTATGTGTGTGTATGTATGTATGTGAGTGTAACTGTTTGTATGTGTGTATGTGTGTGTATGTATGTGTGAATGTATGTTGTATGTGTGTAAGATTGTGTATGTATGTGTGTATGTATGTATGTGCGTATATGTATGTATGTATGTATGTATGTATGTATGTATGTATGTATGTATGTATGTATGTGCAGGTATGTGTATGTATGTGTGTGATGTGTGTGTAAGTGTGTATGTATGTGCGTATGTTTGTGTATGATTGTGTGTATGCTTGTAAGTATGTATGTGTGTATATATGTGTATATCGGTGTGTATGTGTGTGTATGTAAGTATGTAGGTATGTATGTATGTGTGTGTATGTGTGTATGAGTGTATGTATCTGTGTGTATGTATGTGTGTGCTTATGTGTGTATGTGTGTATCTATGTGTGTGTACGTATGTGTGTATCTATGTATGTGTGTGCACGTATGTAGGTATGTGTGTTTGTATGTGTGTGTGTGTATGTATGTGTGTATGTATGTACGTATGTGTTTGTATGTATGTGTGTATGTGTGTGATGTATGTATGTATGTATTGATTGATTGATTGATTGATTTGTGGGGTTTAACATCCCAAAACCACCATATGATTATGAGAGACGCCGTAGTGGAGGGCTCCGGAAATTTTGACCACCTGGGGTTCTTTAACGTGCACCCAAATCTGAGTACACGGGCCTACAACATTTCCGCCTCCATCGGAAATGCAGCCGCCGCAGCCGGGAATCGAACCCGCGACCTGTGGGTCAGCAGCCGAGTACCTTAGCCACTAGACCACCGCGGCGGGGCGGTATGTATGTGCGCATATGTGTGTGTATGTGTGTGCGTCTGTATGTATGTGTGTGAATGTATGTGGTTATGTGTGTATGTATGTATATGTGTGTGTGTTTGTGTGTATGGGTGTGTTTGTGTGTGTATGTGTATGTATATATGTATGTATGTATGTGTGGGTAGGTATGTGTGTATATGTGTGTATGTATGTGTATGTATGTGTGTATGTGTGTATGTATGTATCTGTGTATGTGTGTGTATGTGTGTATGTATGTGTGTATGATTGTGTATGCATGTGTGTATGTGTGTGTGTATGTATGCGTGTATGTATGTATGTGTGTATGTGTGTGTATGCGAATGTATGTATTTGTTTGTATGTATGTTTGTGTATGTGTGTATGTGTGTATGTGTGTGTATGTATGTGTCTATATGTGTGTATGTATGTGTGTATGTAAGTGTATGTGTGTATGTATATACGTGTGTGAATGTGTTTATGTGTGTTTGTGTGTGTACGTATGTATGTATGTGCGTGTATTTGTGTGTATGCATTGTGTGTTTATGTATGTATGTATGTATGTATGTATGTATGTATGTATGTATGTGTATATATGTATGTGTGTATGTATGATTGTATATATATGTGTGTATGTATGTATGTATGTATGTATGTATGTGTGTGTGTATTTAAGTATGTATGTGTGTATGTGTGTCTGTGTGTGAATGCGTATGTATGTATGTATGTATGTATGTATGTATGTATGTGTTTGTATGTATGTGTGTGTATGTGTGTATGTGTGTGTATGAGTGTATGCATGTGTGTGTGCATGTTTGTACGTATGTGTGTATGTTTGTCTGTATGTGTGTATGTGTTTGTAAGTGTGTGCATGTGTATACATGTGTGAATGTATGTGTGTGTGTGTTTGTATATATGTGTGTGTATGTATGTGTATGTATGTATGTATGTGCACGTATGTGTGTGTTTGTGTGTGTGTATGTGTGTGTATGTATGTGGTTATGTGTGTATGCATGTGTGTATGTATGCGTGTTTCTATGTGTGTATGTGTGTATGTATGTATGAATGTGTGGGTAGGTATGTGTGTATGTATGTGCGTGTATATATGTGTGTATGTGTTTTTATGTGTGTGTATGTGTGTATGTGTATGTGTTTATGTATATGTGCGTTTGTGTATGTATGTATGTATGTATGTATGTATGTATGTGTGTGTGCATGTGTATGTGGGTATGAATGTATGTGTATGCATGTATGTGTGGTAGGTATGTGTGTATGTGTGTGTATGTATGTGTGTATATGTATGTGCATAAATGTATGTATGTATGTGTGTATCTATGTGTGTATGTATACGTGTATTTGTGTATGTATGTTTGTATGTGTGTGTGTATGTGTGCATGCATGTGTTTGTGTGTATGTATGTGTGTATGTATGTGTGTATGTATGTATGTGTATATATGTATAAGCGCATGTTTGTATGTATGTATGTGTGTATGTAAGTGTGTCTATGCATGTATGTGTGTATGTTTGTGTGTATGTGTGCGTATGTATGTGTGTATGTGTGCATATGTATGTGTGTTTGTGTGTTGGTACAAGAGTAGGTATGTGGGTATGCATGTATGTATGTGTGTGTATGTATTTGTGTATGGTTGTGTATGATTGTGTGTATGCTTGTGTGTATGTATGTGTTTATGTATGTGTGTAAATATGTGTGTATGTGTATGTCCGTGTGTGTGTGTATGTGTGTATGTATGTATATGTGTATGTATGTATGTATGTATGTTTGTATGTATGTATGTATGTATGCATGCATGTATGTATGTATGTATGTATGTATGCGTGTGTATGGGTGTATGTATGTGTGTATGTATGTACGTGTGTGTATGTGTGTATGTACAAGTGTACGCATGTGTGTATATGTGTATGTATAAGTGTATGTATGTCTCTATGTGTATGTAAGTGTGTAAGTGTGTGTGTGTATGTATGTGTGTGTATGTGTGTATATGTATGTGTGTATGCATGTATGTGTTTATGTATTTGTGTATGTATGTGTATGTATGTATGTGTGTGTATGTGTGTGTATGTATGTGTTTATGTGTGTGTATGTATAGATGTTTGTGTATGTGTGTGTATGTATGTGTTTAAGTGTGTATGTGTGTGCGTATGTATGTATGTATATGTGGGCATGTATGTGTGTATGTATATGTGTGTAGGTATGCGTGTATGTATGTATGTGCATGTATGTATGTGCACGTATGTATGTGTGTGTATGTGTGTATGTATGTATGTGTGTATTTATAAGCATATTTGTGTATGTATGCTTGTATGTATGATTGTATGTGTGTATACGTGTGTCTGTGTGTACGTGTGTGTGTATGTAAGTGCGTGTATGCATGTATGTGTGTGTATGTATGTGTGTGTGCAAGTGTGTGTACGTGTGTGTGTATGTATGTATGTATGTGTGTATGAATGTATGTGTGTGTATGTGTGTATCTATGTGTATGTATGTGTGTGTATGTATGTATGTGTGTGTAACTGTTTGTATGTGTGTATGTGTGTATATGTATGTGTGAATGTGTGTTGTATGTGTGTATGATTGTGTATATGTGTGTGTATGTATGTATGTATGTGCGTATATGTTTGTGTGTGTATGTATGTGTGAGTATGTATGTATGTGAGTATGTGTGTATGTATGTATTTATATGTGTGTATGCATGTGTGTATGTATGTTTGTATGTATGTATGTATCTAAGTATGTATGTATGTATGTAGGTATGTATGAATGTATGTATGTATGTGTTGGTGTGTGTGTATGTATGTGTGTGTATGTGTGAATGTGTGTGTATGTGTGTATGTATGTGTGTATATATGTGTGTGTATGTGTATATTTGTGTGTATGTGTGTGTATGTAAGTATGTAGGTATGTATGTATGTGTGTGTATGTATGTATGTGTGTGTATGTGTGTATGAGTGTATGTATGTGTGTGTATGTATGTGTGTGGTATGTGTGTATGTGTGTCTATATAAGTATGTATGTATGTATGTATGTGTATGTATGTGTGTATGTATGTGTGTATGTATGTGTGTATGTATGTGTATGTATGTAGGTGTGAATGTGTGTATGTATGTGTGTATGATTGTGTATGTAGGTGTGTATGGATTTGTGTATGTTTGTTTTTGTGTGTGTCTGTGTGTGTATGTATGTAAGGGAGTATGTGTATGTATGTATGTATGTATGTATGTATGTATGTATGTATGTATGTATGTATGTATGTATGTATGTATATGTAAATGTGTTCGTGTGTGTGTATGTGTGTATGTATGTGTGTGTAAGGTTGTATGTGTGTTTGAGTGTATGTATGAATGTATGTGTGTGTATGTATTTGTGCATGTGTGTATGTATGTGTGAATGTAAGTATGTGTGTATGTGTGAATGTAAGTATGTGTGTATGTGTGAATGTATGTGTGTATATGTAAGTGTGTGTATGTATGTATGTGTTTATGTGTGTATGTATGTATGGGCATATGTGTGTATGTGTGTGAAGTGTGTATGTATGTATGTGCGCATATATGTGTGTATGTATGTGCGCGTGTATGTATGTGTGTGTATGTATGTGGTTATGTGTGTATGTATGTGTGTATGTGTGTGTGTTTGTGTGTATGTGTGTGTTTGTGTGTATGTATGTATGTATGTATGTGTGTATGTATGGGTAGGTATGTGTATATATGTGTGTATGTATGTGTGTATGTGTGCATGTATGTATGTGTATGTATGTGTGTATGATTGTGTATGCATGTGTGTATGTTGGTATCTGTGTGTATGTTTGTGTGCATGTATGTATTTGTGTATGCGAATGTATGTATTTGTTTGTATGTATGTGTATGTGTGTGTATGCATGTGTGTGAATGTGTGTGTGTGTTTATGTAAGTGCATGTGTGTGTATGTGTGTGTATGTGTGTATGAATGTAGGTATGTATGTATGTGTATGTATTTGTGTATGTGTATGTATGTATGTATGTATGTATGTGTGTATGTGTGTGTTTGTGTATGTATGGATGTTTGTGTATGTGTTTGTGCATGTGTATGTATGTGTTTATGTGTGTAGGTGTGTATGTGTGTGCGTATGTGTGTATGTATGTGTGTGCATGTATGTGTGTATGTATTTGTGTGTAGGTATGCGTGTATGCATGTGTGTGTATGTATGTGTGTATTTGTTTGTATGTGTGTAAGTATGTGTGTATGTATAAGTGTATTTGTGTATGTATGTTTGTATGTATGTGTGTATGTGCATATACACGTGTATGCGTGTAAGTATGTGTGTATGTAAGGGTGTGTATGCATGCATGTGTGTATGTATGTATGTATGTGTGTGTGAATGTGTGTATGTATGTGTGTATGTATGTATGTGTATGTATGTATTTGTGTATGTATGATTGTGTATGTATGTATGTGTGTGTGTATGTGTGTATGTATGTGTGTATGTGTGTGTATGTGTGTGCGTATGTGTGTATGTATGTGTGTGCATGTATATGTGTATGTATGGGTGTATGTATGTGTGTATGTATGTGCATGTGTGTATGTGTGTTTGCGTGTATAAATAAGTGCATTTGTGTATGTATGTTTGTATGTATGATTGTATGTGTGTATACATGTGTCTGTGTGTACGTATGTGTGTATGTAAGTGTGTGTATGCATGTATGTGTGTGTATGTATGTGTGTGTATGTGTGCGTATGTATGTGTGTATGTGTGTATATGGGTATGTATGTGTGTGTGCAAGTGTGTATGTATGTATCTGTGTGCACGTGTGTGTATGTATGTGTGTGTATGCATGTATGTGCGTGAATGTGTGTATCTATGTGTGTGTATGTATGTGTGTGTATGTGTGTGTGTGTATGTGTGAATGTGTGTATGTATGTGTGTATGATTGTGTATGTATGTGGGTATGTTTTTGTGTGTGTATGTATGTATGTGTGTATGTATGTATGTGTGTATATGTATGTAAGTATGTATGTATGTATGTTTGTATGTATGTATGTATGTCTACCTGTATGTATGAATGTCTGTATGTATGTATGTATGTATGTGTGTATGCGTGTATGTGTGTGTATGCGTTGTGTGTTTATGTATGTATGTATGTATGTATGTATGTCTATATATTGCCACGTTCAATTTCCTAAGTTTTCTTATCGTCCCAAAACACCACACGATTCTCAGCACAAACCGCGCCTGCAGTTTTAGAGATGGTTCCAAACTGTAGTAGATCATTTCGATAAGATAACGCCCACTGTGCGAACGGTACAGATTGTTCTGGAACCTACGCCACCACCAGTGATAACGCTAGAACATTCGACGGCAAGAGTATAAAATGCCGACGCGCTTCGCCGCTTGTCAGTTGTTGATCGAAGGCCGACGCTCCGTTCGCCGCTATCAGTCCGAGACTGCTATCTGTGCGAGACTGCTGCTGTAATTGGACTTTCCGTTTACCGGGCACAGGTTCGCCCAAATAAACAGTTAAATCCCAACACGAAGTCTCCTGTCTTCGGCCACGTCACGACCCCGTGACATCTGGTGGAGGTGCTGCTTCGTTCATGTACCGGACGCCCCCGTCAAGCCGTGAACCCAGCCCACGTCGCGGAGAAGACACCGACGCCAACCAAGAGCAGCGAACAAGCCGCCGACAGCAAGGGCTACCACCGGATTACGGGCTTCTACAAGACAAGGCGCGGAAGACCAAGGCCATGACAGCGACTGCAGCGACAATGACAACCGCAGCGTCCCAGCCCACGATGGTCATGCATCAACCCAGGGAACCACCAATTTTCCATGGATCATCGTTCGAAGACCCGGAGTCCTGGCTAGAAATATACGACCATGTGGCCGCCCTCAACCACTGGGACCATGAGGAAAAGCTGCGTCGTGCGTTCTTCTATTTGGAAGACACCGCAAGGACCTGGCTCGAAAATCGAGAGTCCACTCTCCGAACGTGGGATGTTTTCTGCGGCGCATTTCTGCAAACGTTCGCGAGCGTCGCTCACAAAGAGAGGGCCGCTGCTCTACTAGAGACCCGGGTTCAGCTAACAAATGAGAAGGTTGGAATTTTCACAGAGGAGATGACCCGCCTATTTCGTCACGCTGACCCAGACATGCCTGAGGAGAAGAAAGTTCGTTTCCTCATGCGAGAGGTCAAACAGGAGCTCTTCGCGGGACTAATGAGGAATCCACCGAACACCGTCCAAGAATTTGTATCCGAGGTGACCACCATCGAAAAAACCCTTGACATGCACACTAGACAGTATAATCGTCGCCTGACTCCAGAATAGCCTACCAACAATTTTCCTCTATCATTTCAAATGCAGTCACGGCCGCTTCAACATTAGTAGTAAGCAGAAAAAAGTACCTTGTCCCAATGAATCCGTGGTTGACACCTAACCTGTTAAAATATCTTCGGAAAAAGGATCACTTATACAAAAAGACGAAAAAGTGCCCTTTCAATGTTCACCTTCAAAAGCGCTATAAAGAGTATTCAAATACATTAGGAACGTTACCTAAAGCCGCTAAATTAAGGTATTTCGAAGATAAAAGAAAGCGAGTCGGAAATGACGTTAAGCAGCAGTGGAAAACTGTAAACAATTTTCTTGGCAGGACTACGGCACATTCATATTAATTCACTCAGAAAAATGTGTGATCGATAACCCATCTGATATCGCGAACTCTTTCAATGACTCATTCGGCATTGATATTCCTCAGTCGACAGCATCCCTCGAACACACTTGTTCACGATTACCACATTCATTCTTCCTTTATCCGACGTCACCCGAGGAAGTGTTCACCGTTATCAATAGTATTAGAAATACAAGCGCTGGTCTCGATAAGTTCTTTGCTGCCGACATGAAACTGATAGCTCATTTAATCTGTGATGCATTATGTCATATTATAAATCTTGTATTTGGAACTGGGTTCTTCCCTACATCTCTGAAAAAAGCAAAAATTATTTCCGTTTTTAAAAAAGGCGACAAGCGTTTAATCTCCAATTACCGGCCTATAGCAATTACTTCATTCTTCAGTAAGGTCACAGAAAAGCTTTTTTGCGGGACGTTTACGGTGTTATCTAGACAAGTTTCACATTCTTTCTAACAAACAGTTCGGTTTCAGGCCCGGTTACTCAACTGAACTCGCCATGATATCGCTAACAGAGGAAATTAAATATGCTATTGACTGCGGTAGTGTTGTTGGAGGCGTTTTTCTTGACCTTTCAAAAGCATTTGATTCTATATGGCACGACATTTTATTTCAGAAACTACAATCATTTGGTGTATCTGGCGTTCCACTAGAACTAATTCGTAACTATTTGCGTGATCGAGAACAGGTGGTATATGTGTCCGGTACCTTTTCCAACCCTAAAACCATAAACATCGGTGTTCCACAGGGTTCAATTTGGGGCTCGCGTTTATTTTTAATTTATATAAACGATCTTCCTCAATGTCTAGCACATTCGTCCTGTATACTGTATGCGGATGATACCACTATATTAACTACGGATAAAGACGTTGACTCGATGTTGTTTAAACTAAATACCGACCTGATAAATATCGTTAAATGGTTCAATAAGAATAAATAAAACATAAATGCTAAAAAGTCAAACTTCGTTGTATTTTCGTCACCTAATCGAATTATACCTAGGAACCCCTCTGTCTTCGTAAGCGATACTCAAATTCATTCTTCCTCTAGTACAATGTTTCTCGGGGTCAAATTAGATGCACATTTAAAGTTTAATTCACATCTTTTAGAGCTTACGCGGAAAGCCGCATATGCCAGTCGAATATTTCTAAAAGTTCGCCCGTTCTTTCGTTTTGAAATATTATTGTCATTTTACTATGCTTTCTTTCACAGCAACATAATCTATTGCATTTCATCATAGGGAAATACGTATGCCACTCATTTATCAGCCATCCAACATCTTCAAAACCAAGCGTTGAGAATAATAACGTTCAGTGGCTTCATGTCCAATGCATCAGCCTTACTCTGTTCGCATGGAATTTTATCACTTCAGAAGCTGGCTAAATATTTTCTCGGCAGTCTCATTTACAAATATGTGAAAGGAAAACTTCCGATTCCTTTACTACACTCAAGTCAGTTTCCTCAGTCGTCATCGACTCGTTTGCAAAGGCTAATAACTTCCTTTTACCCAAACCTAGGACTAATTATGGCAAGTTTACTACAAAATTTTCTTCTATTTACCTGTGGAATTCTTTACCTTTGGAGATCAAAAATAGATCCCTCGAAATGTTTAAAAAAGGCTTGCGTTTGCACCTATTAAATTCTTAATGCATTATACTATAATAAAATGAATGTTATTGCATTTTTCTGTTAGTTTTTTGTGCTCATCGGTAAGCCTTGTATAACTTATGTTCGCTATTTCGTGTTTATCGGTACAATTTGTATATCTTAAATTTTCTATCCTTACCGTAACAATGCTTGATATTATACAGAGTGAATGTTATTGCATTTTCGTGTTAGTTTTTGCATGCTTAGCTGTACATTTTTTATAACTTACGTTCGCTATTTTGTGCTTATCTGTACATTTTGTATACCTTCAGTTTTCTTTCCTTACCATTCTTTACTATTACGTTGTATCGCTCATGTATGATTTTACAGGAGGTCTCACTCACAGTCTCACGACTTTGAGACCTCCTTCTGTATTTGTACATAACACATGCACTTGTATCACTTATATTTCAATTCTGAATATATTCTGTATTTCAATTCTGAATAAATTCTGAAATGCGCTGCTGCTCAAACCAGTGACTCCGAAAACCTGCGTGAAACGATCCGAGCGATCGTGCGGGAAGAGCTGCGCAAACTGTTGCCTTCGGCGCACCCTCAAGTGGATTCGATCGCCGACATTGTGCGAGAAGAAGTTCGGCAATCACTTCGAATTCCCCAAACACCGCTGCCCGAGCCAGAAACTATGAGCTACGCCGCTGCAGTGCGCCACAACGCTCCTCCCCGTCCCCGCCAAAACGCCGCCCCGTCGCACTTCCGTCGCCAAACACCACCGCCGCCACCACCCCGACCGACGACCTACCGTTCACCAGCGGGCCAGTGCATTGCGCCGAGAAAAACTGACGTTTGGCGCACCCCTGACCACCGCCCACTGTGCTACCACTGCGGCGAGGCCGGGCACACTTACCGCCGTTGCCAGTACCGACAGATGGGACTGCGTGGCTTCGCCGTCGATGCACAACGTCCGCAGCCAGGGGAACGGCCACGTGACATCGCCGACTACCTGACAGGAACTCAATGGACACCCCGAAGTTCTTCCCGTTCGCCGTCGCCCAGCCGCCGCATGTCACCGCAACCCCGGCAGTACTCCAGCCCAACGCGGGGCCGGTCTCCTAGCCCGTAACCGGGAAACTAAGGGCAGCAACCGGTGGAGGTGCGGTTGCTGTGCGACGAACTACCGAAGATCTTCCGACGACGACGACGCCGCGACGGAGCTTTCCGAACACAATGCCAGCCTGGCAAAGCCCTGGCGGCGAAAGCTCACTTACCGGAGGTGGCCTGACGACGCAACATGGAAGCAGCGGATCAAGCCGACGCAGCCGTGACCCGACGCCACGCCCTAACTGTAATGCGAGACGGCGAACTAGCGACATCGACGTTCTTATCGACGGCCACAGTGTGACCGCTCTCGTCGATACTGGAGCCGACTATTCTGTCATCAGTGGGTCGTTTGCCGCGAAGCTAAAGAAAGTTAGGACAGCTTGGAAAGGCCCTGAAATCCGCACAGCCGGAGATCATCTCGTAACGCCTGCAGGAATCTGCACAGCGAGAGTCACCATTAACGACCGTATTTATCCTACAGACTTCGTAGTCCTACAGCGTTGCTCGAGAGATGTCATCCTTGGCATGGACTTCTTATGCCTCCATGGTGCTGTCATCAACCTAAAAACAAAGTCGATAACGTTATCCACAGAAGAAGCATTACCGCCACGCACGCAGTCAGGACACCATGCCTTGAATGTGCTGGAAGAACAAGTCACCATTCCGCCTTGCTCAAGCGTCATTATTTCAGTCGGCGCTCCTAAATCACCTGACTTGGAAGGCATCATTGAAGGCAGTCAGCATCTGTTGGTCACCCGAAATATTTGCGTCGCAAGAGGAATTGCAGAGCTGCGGGGAAGCAAAGCAATGGTTATGCTCACAAATTTCAGCAATGAGTACAAACATGTGAACAAAGGAACAACGGTCGCATACATCGAAGAAATTGTCGAAGCCACCAGTGCTTTCGCCCTCGCCGATTCTGTGGAACCTGCTCAGAGGAACCACGCCCCTCCCATAGTTTTCGACGTCAATCCCAGACTTCCGAACGATAAGCAAGAACAGCTCAATGCCCTGGTCGTGCAATACGAAGATTGCTTCTCGTCGTCATCGAAAGTTCGGCAGACCCCAATCACGAAACATCGCATCATAACCGACGAAAATGCCAGACCACTCCGTCAGAGTCCGTACAGGGTTTCGACGTGAGAACGTGAGGCCATGAAGAGACAAGTTGATGAAATGCTGCGGGATGACATTATCCAGCCGTCCAAGAGTCCATGGGCATCCCCCGTGGTGTTAGTGAAGAAAAAGGATGGGACCCTACGTTTCTGCGTCGATCATCGCCGCCTGAACAAAATCACAAGAAAGGACCTGTATCCTCTCCCACGAATAGACGACGCACTTGATCGGCTCCATAACGCCAAGTACTTTTCGTCAATGGACCTCAAGACTGGCTATTGGCAAATTGATGTCGACGAAAGAGACCGAGAGAAGACAGCGTTTATAACACCGGACGGCCTCTTCGAGTTTAAGGTGATGCCCTTCGGCCTTTGCTCAGCACCTGCAACTTTTCAACGCGTTATTGATACAGTACTGGCAGGATTGAAGTGGCAGACTTGCCTTGTGCACTTGGACGACGTCGTCGTGTTTTCCTCGAGTTTCGACGAGCATCTTCGGCGCCTTGAAGCTGTACTTCAAGCCATCAAGACTTCCGGACTCACACTGAAGCCAGAAAAGTGCAGATTTGCGTATGAGGAGCTCTTGTTTCTGGGGCACGTTATCAGCTAGTCTGGAGTTCGTCCCGATCCACGGAAAACAGCCGCCATCGCCGACTTCCCGCCGCCCACTGACAAGAAAGCCGTGCGCCGATTTCTGGGCCTGTGTGCCTATTATAGGCGGTTCGTGAAAAACTTCGCCCGCATCGCCGATCCTCTCACTAACCTTACCAAGGCCGACGTGGAGTTTAAGTGGGAAACGCCGCAGAAACACGCTTTCCAGGAGCTTAAACATCGCCTCCAGACGCCTCCGTTACTTGCCCATTTCGACGAATTCGCCGAGACAGAAATACATACTGACGCAAGCAGCGTAGGTCTTGGCGCCGTTCTTGTGCAGAGGGCTGACGGACTTGAAAGGGTTATTAGTTACGCCAGCCGATCGCTATCCAAAGCAGAAGCAAATTATTCCACAACAGAAAAGGAGTGCCTCGCCATCATCTGGGCTACGTCGAAATTTCGCCCCTACCTCTACGGCAGGCCCTACAAAGTTGTGAGCGACCACCACGCATTGTGTTGGCTAGCCACCTTGAAGGACCCTTCAGGTCGCCTCGCACGGTGGAGCCTGAGACTTCAAGAATATGACATTACTGTCATTTACAAGTCCGGCAAAAAACACTCCGACGCCGACTGTCTCTCTCGTGCGCCTGTCGACCAACCGCTACACGACGACCCTGATGACGACTTTTTCTTAGGAACGATAACTACCGACGACTTCGCTGAACGATAGAGGGCCGACCCGGAACTTAAGGCCCTAATAGAATACCTCGAAGGCAGGACCGCCGAACTCCTGAAGGTATTCAAGCACGCACTTAAGTGGTTCTTTCTACGAAATGGTCTTCTACAAAAGAAAAACTTTTCACCGCTTCGAGCTAAGTACCTGCTTGTGGTGCCTTCAGCTCTGCGACCAGAACTCCTGCAGGCCCTGCATGACGATCCGACGGCAGGGCACCTCGGTGTGTCTCGCACGCTCGCGAGGATACAAGATAGGTACTACTGGCCACGCCTTACCACCGACGTCACTCGTTATGTGAGAACATGCCGGGACTGTCAGCGACGCAAGACACCACCGACAAGGCCAGCGGGACTTCTGCAGCCAATTGATCCACCTTGCCGACCTTTCCAGAATATTGATATGGACCTACTGGGGCCGTTCTCGACGTCGGCTTTCGGAAACAAATGGATCGTGGTAGCTACCGACTACCTCACCCGCTACGCCGAGACAAAAGCCCTGCCAAAAGGCAGTGCATCCGAGGTAGCTAAGTTCTTCGTCTAAAATATCGTCCTACGTCACGACGCCCCGGAGGTCCTTATCACCGACAGAGGAACGGCATTCACTGCCGACTTAACTCAAGCGATCTTGGCATACAGCCAAAGAAACCACCGCCGGACGACAGCGTACCACCCACAGACCAAAGGCCTCACCGAGCGGCTTAACAAGACGATCGCTGACATGCTGTCAATGTACGTCGATGTCGAACACAAGACGTGGGACACCATTCTTCCGTATGTGACCTTCGCATACAACACGGCGGTGCAGGAGACGACGCAGATATCTCCATACAAATTGGTCTACAGAAGGAGCCCGGCAACGACGCTCGATGCCATGTTACCCAACGTCACCGACGAAGAAAACCTCGATGTGAGCGAGTACCTTCAACGCGCCGAAGAAACCCGACAACTTGCGCGTCTCCGTATCAAGAATCAACAGACGACCGACAGCCACCGTTACAACCTTCGACGACGCTTCGTGAAATACCAGCCCGGTGAACGTGTTTGGGTGTGGACGCCGATACGCCGACGTGGACTAAGTGAAAAGCTTCTGCGACGGTACTTCGGACCGTACAGGGTGGTTCGACGTCTCGGCCCACTTGATTACGAGGTTGTCTCCGACGGCATCACGAACTCGCAACGACGCCGATCGCAACCTGAAGTCGTCCATGTCGCGCGCCTCAAGCCGTTTCATGCGCGTTAACAAACTGAACTAGTGTTTTTTTGTATTATTGTTGTATCGTAATTTATTCATCGTACTTTCTTGCATTATTATTGTATTTTCATCTTTAGTTAAAGCATCGGGACGATGCCTTTTTTTCAGAGGGGGGCAATGCCACGTTCCATTTCCTAAGTTTTTGTTGTCGTCCCAAAACACCACACGATTCTCAGCGCGAACCGCGCCTGCAGGTTTAGAGAAGGTTCCAGACTGTAGTAGATCATTTCGATAAGATCACGCCCACTGTGCGAACGGTACAGATTGTTCTGGAACCTACGCCACCGCCAGTGATAACGCTAGAACATTCGACGGCAAGAGTATACAATGCCGACGCGCTTCGCCGCTTGTCAGTTGTTGATCGAAGGCCGACGCTCCGTTCGCCGCTATTAGTCCGAGACTGCTATCTGTGCGAGACTGCTGCTGTAATTGTACTTTCCGTTTACCGGGCACAGGTTCGCCCAAATAAGCAGTTAAATCCCAACACGAAGTCTCCTGTCTTCGGCCACGTCACGACCACGTGACAATATGTATGTGTGTATAAGTGTGAATGTATGTATATATATAACGGTGTGTGTATGTGTGTTTATGTATGTGTGTATGTATGATTATATATATATATATTATGACGACTCGGTTGTAGCGAGGTTTATTGGCCGTGAACTCGGGAACGAACAAGCGCAACGGACCCGACAAAGAAGCGCTCGTGCCAAGCAGATGATGATTGTCAGCCAGAACATATGATGATGATTGAGTGCTGTTCAGATGAGGATGAAGCGCATAATAGATGCCTACACTGATTCCCCCCCCCCGTGTAAGCGGCCAGCCTGGCCGCTGTGGGCGGGTAGTCAAGGTGACGATGAACGTCGTGTGAAAAGCTTCATGCGAGAAACGTGTACAATTTCGGTGCTGCGGTAACGGCTGTCAGTTGGCACGACAAGAGGCGTCACACGATAGTTTACAGGTGAAGTCTGCTCTAAAACAACATATGGGCTGATGAATCGAGGCTGGAACTTGTCGCAGAGACCAGGTGTGCGAATTGGTGTCAATAGGAGCACCTCGTCACCCGGTCGGAATGATACCACACGATGAGAGGTGTCGTAGACGGCCTTCCTTGCTTGTTGCGTAGCTTCCGTGTTCATACGAGCGCGCTGGCGGCACTGGGCAAGGCGAGAAATATATTCTTCGCAAGAAGATGGTGATGTAGGGCCATTGCTGGTGAAGAAGGAAACATCGATAAAGAAAGTAGGTGAACGTCCGTAAACGAGATGAAACGGTGAGTAGCCTGTTGTGCGCTGAACAGCGGTGTTGTAGGCGAAAGTGAGGAACGGTAGAAGTTTATCCCAGTTTCTGTGATCTGGTTGAATGTATACGGCGATCATGTCGGCAAGGGTTCGATGAAATCTCTCGGTCAGACCATTTGTTTGAGGATGGTAGCTAGACGCCATCTTGTGTGTGGTACCAGAAACGCGAAGAACTTCACCTAAAAGCTGTGATAAAAACACCTTTCCACGGTCACTCAGAAGTACACGAGGTGCACCATGACGTAGTATTATGGCCTGAAGGACGAAGTCAGCAACTTCCGAAGCTGAACCAGTAGCTACTGAAGTTGTCTCGGCGTAGCGTGTCATATGGTCTACGGCGGTGACTATCCATCTATTTCCAGCACCAGTAACAGGAAGGGGTCCATAAAGATCGACACCGACGACCTCGAAAGGTGTTGTAGGGCACGTCATTGGCTGTAACTGACCAGCTGGGGGAGATGTCGGAAGTTTGCGAAGTTGGCATGGAGAGCAGGAACCCACGTACTTTGCTACGCTGGTAGAAATCCCAGGCCAATAAAAGCGGCTTCGAATGCGGTCGTAGGTTTTGTGAAAGCCTAGGTGGCCAGCAGTCAAATCGTCATGAAAGGCGTTAAGTGCATGATGTTGAAGAGCGCGTGGCAGAACAGGTACCCAGCGTGTGCCGTCAGGATGATATATGTGACGATACAGCACACCATCCTGAAACTTGAAGTGCTCGAGTTGTCGACGAAGGCGTGCATTGGGTGGACGCGTAGCTCCTGAAAGGTGGTCTATAATGCGCCGACAATACGGGTCAGCCTGCTGGTGAGAACTGAACGGTTGTTC
Source organism: Rhipicephalus microplus (assembly GCF_043290135.1). Taxonomy (NCBI): domain Eukaryota; kingdom Metazoa; phylum Arthropoda; class Arachnida; order Ixodida; family Ixodidae; genus Rhipicephalus; species Rhipicephalus microplus. The sequence continues at coordinate 1,729,134 of NW_027464628.1, forward strand.
ATCGTCGATTGGCGGTTGGTACAGCGAGGCGAGCAAGGCAACAGAAGTGGGAGTCACGTCCGCACTGGTGTCGTTTGAGGTGGCAGCTGGAGTGTCTAACGACGCTGTAGGTAGTGGGCAACGAGAAAGAGCGTCGGCGTCTTGATGTTTTTTGCCCGATTTATAAATAATCTCAAACTGATACTCCTGTAGGCGTAAAATCCAACGACCCAAGCGTCCGGACAAGTTCTTCATTGTAGAAAGCCAGCATAAGGCGTGGTGGTCCGTTACGATGGTGAATTGACGGCCGTACAGATAAGGACGGAACTTTTGTATGGACCAAACCACAGCGAGGCACTCCTGCTCAGTGATGGTATAGTTTTTTTCGGTAGAAGTTAGCACTCGGCTAGCATATGCGATGACCCTTTCCCGTCCAGAGTTATCGCGTTGGAGGAGAACAGCACCTATACCGCAGCCGCTGGCGTCGGTATGCAGGAGTGTTGGGGCGGTGTCATCAAAATGGCAGAGTACAGGTTCTGACGTCAAAGCTTTCTTCAATAGGTGAAACGCCGACTGACATTCCTCGGACCACACAAAGGGTGCATTAGATGCAAGTAGTTTGTGAAGTGGCGCAGCTATTGAAGCGAAATTTTGTATGAAGCGACGAAAATATGATGCGAGGCCAAGAAAACTTCGCAAATCCTTAAGTCTTGTGGGGCATGGAAATCGAAGGACGGCGGCGATCTTTTCGGGGTCAGGGCGAATACCGTCCTTGCTGACGACATGACCGAGACCCTTGATGGATTTGGTGGCGAAACGGCACTTCTTAGTGTTGAGCTGCAGACCCGCACCGGCGAGGCATGTTAGGACGTCATCCAAGCGGCTCAGGTGCTGAGAAAACGTTGATGAAAAGATGATAATGTCATCAAGGTAGCAGAGACACGTCTTCCATTTCAGACCACGCAGGACAGTGTCGATCATGCGTTCAAACGTCGCGGGCGCATTGCAGAGCCCGAAAGGCATCACGTTAAATTCGTATAGGTCATCGGGGGTTGCAAATGCCGTTTTTTCTTTGTCGTCATCGTGCATGGGAATTTGCCAATATCCCGAACGCAAATCAAGGCTTGAATAGTATTCGGCGCCTTGCAGTGAATCAAGGGCGTCGTCGATGCGTGGCATGACGTATACGTCCTGGCGTGTGATGTTGTTAAGTGCCCGGTAATCAACGCAAAAGCGCACGGAGCCATCTTTTTTCCGTACCAAAACAACAGGGGATGACCAAGGGCTAGTTGATGGACGAATTATTTCTCGTTGGAGCATGTCAGCGACGTTTTCCTCGATGATTTTTCGCTCAGCGAGAGACACGCCGTACGGGCGGCGATGTACAATAGATGTTCCCTCCGTCTGAATGCGATGCGCTGCAGTGGTAGTTCGGCCCAACGTCGAAGAGCAGGTGTCGAAAGAATCGGCGTGTTTCGTTAATAACGCAAGCAACTGCTGCGCCTGCATAGCTGTTAGGTCATCACTGATAAGAGCTGTGAAGGGAGAGGATGAGGCAGGCTTACTCATAGAACGGTCGTTGGTAAAGGCAGGGTTAAGTGGCGTGACGCTGACAGGCTCAGCATCCACAACACAGGCTACTGCAGTGCCCTCTGGCAGGAGAACTTTCTCTGACGTTTCATTCGTAGCAATGACGAGCGCGGAGCCATGGTGAAAGCGTACGACACCTGATGCAAGGGCTATGCCTTTTGCGACGCAAGTCGACGAAGGGGACACCAAGACGTCACCGTGGTCGATGTCCTTAGAGATCAGGGTCACAATTCGTTCTTGGTGTGGCGGTAGTTCGAGATCTTCGCGAGCGAACAGGCGTAGAGGCTTGTAGACGCCTTCGTCGAACATGGAGTCCGTAATAGTTAGGTGCAGAATCCGTTCACCACAACATATAGCGGCTGAAGAAGAAGATAGGAAGTCCCACCCTAGAATTAGCTGGTGAGAGCACCGGATAAGCACAGTGAACTCGATGTAATGCAAAATGTCATCAATAAACACACGATCAGTACAAAGAGCAAAAGGGCGGATAGCGTTCCCCTGGGCTTCGACTAGATTGGGTCCATTATAAGGTGTCATTACTTTCTTCAGGCGTTTGCACAAATCATACCTAATCACAGAAACTGTAGCACCGGTGTCCACCAAAGCGTCCACGAGAACTCCTTCCACCGTAACAGAAACCATGTTGAACGGGCGTGCTGGAGGAATATGAGTCCTACTGTTACATGCAGTTTGTCCTCCGAAAACTGCATCATTTAGTTTTCCGACCGATTATCAGTAGTAAACGAGGCTGGCCGAAGAGGAGAGGAGGAGCGACGGAAGGGCGAAGGTGATCGGCGTCGGCTTGAACGGTAAGTGTTCCGCGTCTCAGTCGACGCGGGCGGAGATGGAGACCGCTGCTGTCCAGATGAATAACGACGAGCGTAAGAATCCCCTCTGGAAAAGTCCCGTTCGCGCATGTCGTACCCGCGACGCTCGTCCTGCTGGCGCTTGCGGCAGAAGCGCGATATATGGCCACGATATCCACAGTAAAACATGTTGGGCGAGACGGGCGCCAAGGCAGGTAGTAGAGGTCGTTCGGCACACCGGGAGATAGCGCACTCAAGTGGACTGACGGAGGGTCGGGTGGGATTGGCCGGAAGTGGACCGGTGGTGCAGCAGCAACCGGCGTGAATGATGGCAGCGGTGAAGTAGAGTTTACGTTGCGAGGAGGCGCGGCCGCAACTTGCGCGTACGTTGGAGGGCTAGACGGAGGTGGCTGGACATAGGCTGGACCGGTGAATGATGTTAGTTCCTCCCTTACGATGTCACGGAGGGCCATGCTTGAAGGCTGTGTGACAGATGGAGAAGGTTGTGAGATGCCCATTGATTGAAGTTCTTCTCGTATGATCTCCCGTATCATGTCACGCAGGTGCTGGTCTGCGGTACGGTGTTCACTATTGCCCGACTGAAGGCGAACAGAATCAAGTTCGTCGAGACGCTGACACGTAGAGACGACGTCCGTGACAGTAGAAGGATTCTGGGCAACAAGGGCATTGTAGGCAATGCTTCCGATGCCCTTAAGGATGTGGCGCAGTTTGTCCGACTCGGACATCGAAGAATTGACGCGCCGGCAAAGCGCAAGGACATCCTCGATATAAGATGTGTATGACTCGCCGGGATGTTGTTGGCGAGTATCTAGGGCCCTCCTCGCTAGAGCGGATCGAACGGCTGGCGTGCCGAATACTTGGCGAAGCTGCTGCTTGAAGGCAGGCCAGTCGGTGAGGTCAATCTCATGGTTCAAGAACCATGTCTTGGCAACGCCCGTGAGATAAAGCGATACTCGGCGGAGCTTGTTAGAGTCGTCCCAGTGATTAGTTGCGCTTACCCGCTCGTAGTTATCGAGCCAGTCCTCCACATCTTCGCCGCGGAGACCAGCGAAGATCAGAGGGTCACGCTGGTGGTTTACGATTGTGACGAAGCAGGGAAAGCGAGAGCAGACGACGGAGTGGCCGATCGCTGGAAGGCGAGAAAAACGAAGGAGCTCGGGCTGCAGAGAAGATTAAGAAGGGCGCGCGCAGGCGAGACAGTTTTTTTTTTTTTGGAACGCCGGCAGAACGGGCGGCAGGTTGTTGGAGAACCCGCATCTACGCGCGAGGTTCGCATACACAGGGCGCCTGTCTTCGGGACAGCGAGCGCCTCACGGTCCTCGCCTGGCAAGACCTGGGACGCGGCCTGCTGCTCTCGGAGAACCCGCACCTACGCGCGAGGTTCCAGATTGTCCACCGCCGTCGAGACGAGCGTCGCAAGGTCCTGGCCTGGCGCGGACGAGCCCTGTCTGGCTACCGGCTACCGAGCGACGGTTCGTTCACTCGGCCCTTAACCCCTGCTGCTGCTACGTCGTTTCCACACCGGACATCTACCCGACGACGATTACGTCATCACAGGGACGCAACCAGCCCACAGCCTCCTGGTCCCCAAGCACCGCCACGTGAGACAATTGACTAGTAGTGTACGCTGCCGCTTTATGTATTTCGTGTGTGTATGCTGTCAAATACAATTGTAGTGTGGTTTGTTAACGTCAGATACCGTCTCCTCCATCCGCAACGCGTCACACGCTCTGCGGCGCGACGAACCTCACCAACAAACATCACATCTGGCGTCCGCGCGACAGGACCGCTCTTATCCTATAAAAGAGCAGCGCGTCGCTTATGCGGGTCTGACGGTTGACGATGGAGACGGACAAGCTCACAGCAATTGGAAAGGAACTGGGGTTGAGCGGTCCAGGGCTAAAGCAGTGGATCGATGAGGAGCGCGTACGTGAACGAGAAGCGCGGGAAGTACGTTTAGCCGAACGCAATGCGGCAAAAGAAGCTGATGCCGAGGCACTGGCGAGGCTACAAGCAGAAAAGGAGGTTCTCGAACTAAGGTTGAAGCTCCGAGAGTTAGATGCGACAACGGGTAGCGTGACTACAGGTCAATCAGTAGAAGGTCCGCACATGGGTTCTCCTCAAAGCTACGAAAGTCCGCACAAACTCATACCGCCCTTCAACGAAGTTCGCGACGAGCTGGACGCGTACATCCAGCGCTTTGAACGCGTCGCCAGGAGCCAGGATTGGCCGCAAGACAAGTGGGCCCTTTCACTGAGCCTTTGTTTGACAGGTGAAGCGCTAAGTGTTGTTGGCAGGATGGCACCTGACCATGCCATGGATTACGCAACGTTAAAGAAAACGTTGTTGCAGCGCTTCCGGTTTACAGAGGAGGGCTACCGCACTAAGTTTCGGTCGGCGAAGCCTGAGGACTGCGAAACGGGTCGACAGTTCGCTGGGCGATTACTAGGTTATTTCGACCATTGGCAAGAGATGGCCAAGACCGAACGGACGTACGAAGCTCTACGAGACGTTATTGTTTCAGAGCAATTCATCACGCAGTGCCACGAGAAGCTGGCAATCTTCCTGCGGGAAAGGGATTGCCGAGGAATTGAAAAGCTAGTAGAAGCTACTGATCATTATATGGAGGCGCAGGGTTTCGTCAACCTTGGTAAAGGTAAGGACGACAAGGACCATAAAAAGCCACCAGATCGAGCGCAGGCCGCACTACGGAAAGAGGAAAAGGACAAACCACATTGTTTGCTTTGTGGAAAGCGCGGTCATAAGGCCTCAGATTGCTGGGCAAATACTAAAGGGCCAAGGACAAAACCAGCCTTCTGCGGAAAATGTAGACGTAGTGGGCATAGCAAAGAGGACTGCCCTAACAAGGGAAGCGGTAAAGCCTCGTGCCTGAAAGAGCAAGCAGAAGGTCCGAAAGCATCAAACCAGGAGACACAGGCTTCCCGGCAAGGTACTGATTGCTCGAAACGTACGAGAATCAAGTGGGAGGACAAGTCTATGCCTACGGCCGAAGGCGTCCTTGAAAACCAGCCCGTTACGGTCTTACGGGATACAGGATGCGACTCGGTTATTGTGAGAAGGTCCCTTGTACCAGTCAGCAATCTGACGGGGAAAGTTTCCTCTGTGTGTCTTCTTGATCGAAGGGTACTGAAACTGCCGGAGGCAGACGTGCGAATTATTTCACCCTTTTTCTCAGGCAAGACTCGCGCGATCTGCATGGATGACCCACTGTATGACGTCGTTCTGGGAAACGTCCAAGGGGTCCGTGACGCCTCCGATCCTGATCAAGATTGGAAAAGACACCTACGTCCAGCTAGTCCGATGAAAATATCATCTAGGGTGGGAGCGGACGACGGATCGCTGACTGGATCTTATACTACAGATGCATTCACTTCGGTTGCGAGGCAATCAAAGGAAAACGAAGTCGCCGCGACAGTCGGACAGAGTTCTCGTCGCCTGCCGGTACCAACAATAAGTCCCCTAGATATGAGTGCACGTGACTTGCAGAAAAGTCAGAGGGATGACGCTAGCTTACAGAAATGCTTTGAGGCCGTCGATAAACCCATCCAGACCAGGTTTGCCGAGATTCTTTTCTTTACAAAAGAAGAAATTCTATACAGGAGGTACAAGCTCAGATCGAAGAGAGAAACTGAACAACTTGTTGTACCTACAGCCCTCCGCCATTGTGTAATGCAAATGGCTCATGAAGGAATTCTTGCGGGCCATCAGGGTATAAAACGCACAACAGACCGTATCCTCGAGGAGTTCTATTGGCCAGGGGTACTTTCTGACATCACACGATTTGTGAAATCGTGCGACACGTGCCAGAGAACTTTCCCAAAACACTTAGTTGGGCGAGTACCGTTGGGTAAAACCCCCGTCATTGATACACCGTTTAAGAGAGTGGCCATTGACATTGTGGGACCATTATCTCCCAAGTCAGAAAAAGGGAATAGATACGTTTTGACAATGGTGGACATGGCAACGCGGTATCCTGATGCGGTGGCGCTGCCAAGCATTGAAACAGAAAGGATCGCTGAAGCACTGTTGGAGATGTTCTCGCGAGTGGGGGTACCTCAGGAAATCATCAGCGACCGAGGCACGTCTTTTACGTCCCACCTAATGCGCGAATTCAGCAGGCTTCTATCCTTCACACAGTTGCCGACGACACCATATCATCCCATGGCAAATGGTCTTGTCGAGAGGTTCAATGGCACACTTAAACGAATGATAAGACGAATGTGTCAAGAGTGCCCGAAAAGTTGGGACCGGTACTTAGCGCCTTTACTTTTCGCCTATAGAGAAGTTCCGCAGTCAAGTTTGGGCTTCGCCCCGTTTGACTTACTGTATGGCCGTTACGTCAGAGGGCCCATGTCAATATTGAAAGAGATGTGGACTGGTAATCATCTAGATGATGAGACGAAGACCTCGTACGGCTATGTAGTTGACCTGCGGAGACGTCTTGAAAACACTTGTCGTCTAGCCAAGGAGGAGCTGCAGAAAGCCAAACTTGTGCAGAAGAAGCACTATGACATGAAGACTAGACCACGGCGTTTAGCTGTTGGAGACAAGGTGCTGCTGCTACTCCCGTCGGACAACAACAAACTGATTCTAACATGGAAAGGGCCTTTCACAGTTCTAGAGAGGAAGAATGACGTGGATTACGTTATTGATTTAGGAACGCGAACATCTCTGTTTCACGTCAACCTCCTCAAAAAATATCAAGAACGACCATCGGTACCACAGCCAACAAAAGAAGCGTCAGTCGCGTGTCTGGCTGATGATACTGAGCACGACGATCTACCATGCGTACCTTTTCAGCAAAAAGAATCTGCTGCCGATGTGAACATATCGGAAGCACTCTCTACTAAACAGCGCACGCAGATCGCTAGAATACTGCATACCTACGAGAATGTATTCACCGACATTCCCGGCAGAACACATCTCACCCAGTGCAAGTTGAATGTCGCAACGGATACACCAGTGAACATACGGCCGTATCCACTACCGTTTGCTACCAAAGAGGCAGTTCAACAAGAAATTAGAGACATGCTGAAGCAAGGCATCATCGAGCCATCTGAGTCTCCCTACCAGTCGCCGATAGTAGTTGTCAAGAAAAAAGACGGGACAATACGTCTATGCATTGACTTCCGGCAACTCAACAAGATACTGCTGAACGACAATGAGCCCATACCTCGAGTTGATGTTATTTTTGGACAACTGGGGAAGGCACGATATTTTTCTAAGTTCGACTTTGCTAAAGGGTATTGGCAAGTCCCGATGCATGAAGAGTCCAAAGCAATGACAGCGTTTTCTACATCAGCAGGCCTTTATCAGTTTCGTTTCATGCCGTTTGGCATTAAAACCGCCCCAGCTGTCTTCAACCGTCTAATGAGGAAGGTGGTAGCAGATATACCCCATATTTACTTTTACTTCGACGATGTGCTCGTTGCAACCGAGACGTGGACAGAACACGTGGCCACACTTGAAGCCTTTCTTCAACGAGTTAGCGAATCCGGGTTGACGATTCGACCAACGAAAAGTGAGATTGGTCAGCGGTCAGTAAAGTTCCTCGGTCATCACGTCGAAAATGGCATCATCAAACCCCAGATCGAAACCCTTGATAAAATACGGGCAGCCAAGCGCCCACAGACGAAAAAAGAAGTACGCTCTTTCCTTGGACTTACGGGCTATTACAGAGATTTCGTCCACAAGTACTCCGAGATAGCAGGACCATTAACTGAACTGACTAAAAAGAGAGCCCCTAACAAAGTAATTTGGGGAGTGCAGGAACAGAAAGCCTTCGATGCACTCAAGACCATGCTGTCTACACAACCTGTCTTGAGAGCACCCGATTTCGCTCAGCCTTTTGTACTTCGCACCGACGCCTCGTCAACAAGCGTAGGTGCCATACTTATGCAGCGGCATGGTGCTATGCTACACCCAGTGTCGTACGCTAGCCGACGACTGCAACCACGAGAAACTGCCTATTCGACAATCGAGCGCGAAGCCCTGGCACTCACGTGGGCCATCCAGAAATTTCATATTTACTTGTTCGGGCGAACGTTCATACTACAAAGCGACCACAAGCCTCTCGTTTACATCAACTCCGCCAAACACATCAACAGCCGTGTTCTACGTTGGAGCCTCATACTCATGGAGTACGACTTCAGCGTTGAATATATAAAAGGCAGTGAGAATGTAGGAGCAGACTATATGAGCCGGTTGCCAAGCGCATGAACATCATCGCTACACGGCTTGAGGATTTCGCAGTGTCGGGTATAATTGATGGAATTTTTTTTTCGGTGCACATTACTTACCGTGACGGACCAACTTTCATCTCGTCTTGCGAGTACCTTTGAGAGTGTCGGGTGTGCGGGGCCCTGAACACTGGTGACAACTTTTGTGTCTCTTATGTGTGCCGAGTGTGCGGGGCTCGGAAGTGTAGTGCAGTGCTCCGAGTGCGCGTGTACTACGGTGTCCCAAGGGATCCAGTGGCAGCTGCAAGTTCTTCACAGCGAAGAACCTTCTTAAGTGGGGGGGTAATGTGACGAAGCAGGGAAAGCGAGAGCAGACGACGGAGTGGCCGATCGCTGGAAGGCGAGAAAAACGAAGGAGCTCGGGCTGCAGAGAAGATTAAGAAGGGCGCGCGCAGGCGAGACAGTTTTTTTTTTTTTGGAACGCCGGCAGAACGGGCGGCAGGTTGTTGGAGAACCCGCATCTACGCGCGAGGTTCGCATACACAGGGCGCCTGTCTTCGGGACAGCGAGCGCCTCACGGTCCTCGCCTGGCAAGACCTGGGACGCGGCCTGCTGCTCTCGGAGAACCCGCACCTACGCGCGAGGTTCCAGATTGTCCACCGCCGTCGAGACGAGCGTCGCAAGGTCCTGGCCTGGCGCGGACGAGCCCTGTCTGGCTACCGGCTACCGAGCGACGGTTCGTTCACTCGGCCCTTAACCCCTGCTGCTGCTACGTCGTTTCCACACCGGACATCTACCCGACGACGATTACGTCATCACAGGGACGCAACCAGCCCACAGCCTCCTGGTCCCCAAGCACCGCCACGTGAGACAATTGACTAGTAGTGTACGCTGCCGCTTTATGTATTTCGTGTGTGTATGCTGTCAAATACAATTGTAGTGTGGTTTGTTAACGTCAGATACCGTCTCCTCCATCCGCAACGCGTCACACGCTCTGCGGCGCGACGAACCTCACCAACAAACATCACAACGATGTAAAGAGGAGGGGCTTGCGGCGCAGTGACGGCTTGCGGCGCAGAGACGGGAGCCGAAAGGGCATCCACCCACTCAGTCTGAGACATGTTGGCGGACTGAGGGTCTAAGCGGCGGCCTGAACGGAGCTCCAGCGAGTAGGCGTTGTAAGTAGAGGTACTGAGAACGTCAATCCACCTCCACCACGTATGACGACTCGGTTGTAGCGAGGTTTATTGGCCGTGAACTCGGGAACGAACAAGCGCAACGGACCCGACAAAGAAGCGCTCGTGCCAAGCAGATGATGATTATCAGCCAGAACATATGATGATGATTGAGTGCTGTTCAGATGAGGATGAAGCGCATAATAGATGCCTACAATATATATATGTGTGTGTATGTATGTATGTATGGGTGTGCGCATGTGTGTATACATGTGTGAATGTATGTATGTGTGTGTGTTTGTATATATGTGTGTGTATGTATGTATATGTGTATGTATGTATGTATGTGTGTGCATGTATGTGTGTACGTGTGTATGTGTATGTGTATGTATGTGTGTATGTATGTATGTATGTATATATGTATGTATGTATGTATGCGTATGTACGTATGTGTATGTATGATTGTATGTATGTGTGTATGTATGTATGCGTGTGTGTGTATATGTATGTGTGTGTTTCTATGTGTGTATGTATGTATCTGTGTTTGTGGATGTATGTATGTGTGTATGTATGTGTGTGTCTGTATGTGTGTATGTGTGTGTTTGTGTATGTTCGTATGTATGTGTGTGTGCATGTGTATTTGTGTGTATGTACATGTTTATGGGTGTATGTATGTGTTTATGTGTGTATGTGTGTGCGTATGTGTGTATGTATGTGTGTGCATGTATGTGGGTATGCATGTATGTGTATATATGTGCATAAATGTATGTGTTGATTGATTTGTGGGGTTTAACGTCCCAATATAAATGTATGTGTGTATATGTGCGTACGTGTGTATGTGTATATCTATGTGTGTGTGTATACGTGTATTTGTGTATGTATGTTTGTATGTGTGTGTATGTGTGCATGCATGTGTTTGTGGGTATGTATGTGTGTATTTATGTATGTGTGTATGTATGTATGTGTATATATGTATCAGCGCATGTGTGTATGCATGTGTGTATGTGCTCTTAACTTCCTGAATGCCTCTTATCCTAACATACCGGTTATTTTAATGGGTGACTTTAGCTTCCCAGGAATAATCTAGTCTAACCTCGCGCTCACGATATCTAAACACACTGTGAAAAGCGACTTTGTTAACATGCGCCTAACATTTGGTTTATCTCAACTTGTTTCATTCCCAATGCGAGCTACTGAGCACTCTTCAAATATTCTCGACCTCAATTTCACGTCACACCCCGACAATCTTGCATCCCTAGTTCCTCTCCCAGAGATTAGTTATCACGGTGTGCTTCACGCTTCGTTTTCTAATCAACTACCAGGCAAAAGCCATTCCAAGAAAACCCTCACACTCTACGATAAGGGTAACTATGCCGCCATTAACAACGAACTATCCATATTTTGTGAATGGTATTTAAACGACTTTTTCCAACGCCCCCTTGAAACTAACTGGTCTTTGTTCAAGTGCAAAATCCATGATTTGATCATTAGACTTATACCCACAATTACAATTACGGAACGGGCGTCTTCGCCTTGGTTCAACATATCTCTTAAGCGTCTTAATAATAAGAAAGAGCGATTATATCGCTCGGCTAAACTGTCTAACAGAGCGAGCGCTTGGAACAAGTACCGCGGAACGGCAAATGAATTTTAATCACTCGATGCGAAGGCTAAGCGTTCTTTTTTCTCTGCTGCATTACTTAATATGCTACGAAATAACCCTAAACAATTTTCGAGAGCCATTAACCCCAACACCACAAAAACGTTATCCTTACTTAATAAACACGGCGATCCTATTCCAGAACATGTTACCCCTCAAGTACTAAATACTGCCTTCTCCTCCGTATTTACCCCTGAATCTTGCAGCCCGCTTCCAGACTCCCCATTTCTTGATCATCCTGTCATGCCAGGCATTACATTCGATTCATACGGTAATGCTAAACTAATTGACGAATTGAAACTAACGTCATCCGCGTAAATGGATGGCATCAATTCCAAAATTCTCAAAAACACTAAGTTTTTAACAAGCAACATTCTTTCGCACATATTTCAGTAGTCCATTTTATGCGGAGTGGTTCCGGAAAACTGGAAGCTTGGTAAGATCGTTCCTGTCCTGAAAAAAGGTCTTTCATCTTCACCGAGTAATTATCGCCCCATATCCATCACAAGTGTATGCTCTAAATTATAGGAACACATATTTTATTCGCACATAGTAATTTTTCTACGTTCAGTACATTTCTTTCCCCCTAACCAACACGGTTTTCAAAAAGAACTTTCATGTGACACTCAACTCGCCCTGTTCGTTAACGACCTGAGTTTTAGCCTGGATAATAACATACCTGTAGATGCCATTTTCAATCATTTCGAAAAAGCCTTTGACAAAGTTTCTCATAACAGATTATTTTTGAAGCTTTCACGTCTTAACCTTAATTGTCTTGTTTTTAATTGGATATGTGACTTCTTGACTAACCGTAAGCAGTTCGTTTGTGCTAATAACCATCGCTCCTCCCTATCCGCTGTAACCTCCGGCGTACCTCAAGGCACGGTCCTTGGTCCTCTGCTATTCCTAATCTATATTAACGACCTCCCCAATAACTTAGCGTCTAACATTCGTCTGTTCGCAGACGACTGTGTCATTTATCGTCCTATTCACAATTCCAACGACCCTGTCATCCTACAGTCTGATGTTTGTTTGATTCAATCATGGTGCAAAAAATGGCTGATGTCCCTTAACATTAAGAAAACTTGTGTCATCTCCTTCCATCGCCGTCAATGCTATTCCTCCAATAAATACTTCCAATTTGATTCTGAAATAACAGCAGCTAATTCGTGTAAATACCTCGGTATCACTCTAACTTCAGATCTGACCTGGTCATCCCACATTATGAACATAACTAATGACGCCAACCGCGTGCTTGGCTATCTCCGAAGAAACTTACGTCTAGCCCCACCTTCTGTTAAACTTTTAATCTATCTAACACTAGTCTGCCCGAAGCCAGAATACGCATGTGCCATCTGGAATCCCCATCAAATAACTCTTATTAAAACGCTTGAAACTATCCAAAATCGTGCAGTCAGATTCATTTATTCTGACTATTCTTATCTTAGCAGCGTCACCAAACTAAAATCTTAAGCTAACATGGTTAACTCAGCTTCACGCCGCAAAATTTCAATGCTGTGTTTGTTTCACACATTTTATCATGCATTGCACCTAAACCATGTTATCGTTCCAGCCCATCGTCTTTCATGTCGTATCAGCCATTCGAAAGCAGTTTATCCACCCCGTGTGCATACCACTGCCCATCACTCTTAATTTTTTGTGCAAACATCAAGAGAATGAAACGATCTTCCTGCTGACATTGTGCACCACTCCAGCATCGCCATTTCAAAGAAGCCATTGAACAAATCATCTGTTTGTGAACTGTCTACCGCCTCATGTAACACCCCTTGACTGGGGCCTTTGAGGTATTATAAATAAAGAATAAATAAAGTATGTATGTGTGTATGTAACTGTGTCTATGAATGTATGTGTGTATGTATTTGTGTGTATGTGTGCGTATGTATGTGTGTATGTGTGCATATGTATGTGTGTATAT
>NW_027464628.1:1747500-1807500 GCF_043290135.1 Rhipicephalus microplus
ATGTGTGTATGTATGTATGTATGTATGTATGTATGTATGTATGTATGTGTGTGTGTGTGTGGCACGAACTGTTCGCCACCGCTAAACAAGCACTGCCAGTCTACGCTGCGCGCGCCTTCTATCTTATCTCCCTCTTCCCCTTCCCTTACTTTTCGTTCTTATGAAAACCTAAGCCGGACAATAAACGCTCGCTTTTTGCCCTGGCCACTCTGTGTGTCAGCTCTGCGTACAGGCGTTGTCCATGCCACCCTGGCCACTCTGTGTGTCAGCCGCTGTGTGTCAGCTCTGCGTACAGGCGTTGCCCATGCCACCCGCGCAAGCACCCATTCGCTGGCCAGAGACGCAGGAAGATGGTCGCGATTGCATGTCGACTTCGCGGGTCCGATCCAAAACAAGATGCTTCTTGTCGTCGTGGACTCTCACAGTAAATGGATTGAGGCTGTTCCCCTGGCTCACGCGACCTCGCGCAACACAGTCGATGCCCTGCGAACGCTGTTCAGTAGATTCGGTCTGCCACACACAGTAGTGTCTGATAATGGCTCGCCATTCACCGGATGGGAGTTCAAAGAGTTCTTGCAACAGAACGGGGTAGATCACGTGCGGGCACCCCCGTACCATCCACAGAGTAATGGACTCGCCGAACGTGCGGTGCGAACCATCAAAGACGGACTAAAGAAGTGTGGGGACGCAGACTTGTCAAGGGCGCTGGCTAGAACATTGTGCCGCTATAGAAACACGCCGCTTCCGTCCGGGCGCTCACCATCAGAAATGTTGTTGGGTTACCAGCTCCGCACCCGATTAGACATGTGTTTTCCTCCCAGGAGCCGAGCAACAGGGGATGTCCACTCTGCTGACAGCGCCGAGTGGAACTTCGCACCGGGAGATCCTGGGTACCTTCGCAATTACGGCCGTGGTGACAAGTGGACACCTGGGAAGGTCCGGTCAACCTCTGGTGCACGCATCGTGTCTGTCGACACGGAGAACGGGCTTGTTCACCGGCACATGGACCAGCTCAGGCGGAGAAGCATCGAAGAACCGTCGAGTCCAGAGGCTCTCACTAGTCCCCAGATAGGCCCGGACCCTCCAGTACAAGACTGCGAAGCTCCAACGGCTACTGGCCCCGGTCTTCCGGGCCACCCGCCCCCAGAGCTAAGACGTTCCACACGTATCAAGAAGCCAGTGGAGCGTTATGGATTCTAAGGAAGAAGGAATGCCAAGAACTGTTCGCCACCGCTAAACAAGCGCTGCCAGTCTACGCTGTGCACGCCTTCTATCTTATCTCCCTCTTCCCCTTCCCTTACCTTTCGTTCTTATAAAAACCTAAGCCGGACAATAAACGCTTGCTTTTTGCCCTGGTCACTCTGTTCGTGCATTTCGGGGCGCGGCTCAGCTGCGGGGGCCGGTTTTAACAGTGTGTATGTATGTATATGTGTATGTATGTGTCTATCTGTGTGTATGCGTGTGTATGTGTGTATGTATGTGTGTGTGTGTTTGTATGTGTGTTTGAGTGTATGTATGTATGTGGGTGTATGTATATGTGCATGTGTGTATGTATGTGTGAGTGTACGTATGTGTGTATGTGTGAATGTATGTGTGTATGTGTGTATATGTATGTGTGTATGCATGTGTGTATGTATGTGTGTATGTATGTATGTGCATATGTGTGTATGTGTGTGTGTATGTATGTATGTGTGTGTATGAGTGAACGTATGTGTGTGTATGTGTGTGTATGAATAGGTGTATGTGTTTATGTATGTGTGTAGGCATGTGGGTGTATGTGTGTATGTGTATTTAAATGTGCGTGTATGTATGTGTGTGTATGTGTGTGTATGTATGTGCGCATACGTGTATGTGTGTATGTACGTGTACGTGTAAGTGTGTGTATGTGTGTATATGTGTGTATGTGTGTATGTGTGTGTATGCATGTATGAGTGTGTATCTATGTGTACATGTGTGTATGTGTGTACCTGTGTGTGTATGCATGTATGTGTATGAATGTATGTATGTATGTATGTATGTATGTATGTATAAATGTATGTGTGTGTATATGTTGTCTGTTTATGCATGTATGTACGTATGTATGTGTGTGTCGATGTGTATGTGTGTGTATATGTATGTATGTATGTGTGTGTGTGTATGTATGGATGTATGTTTGTGTATGAATGTATGTAAGTATATATGTAGGAAAGGGTGTGTATGTGTGAATGTATGTGTGTATGTATGATTTTATGCATGTGTATGTATGTATGTATGTGTGTGTGTTTATGTGCGTGTGTATGTATGTATGCATGTGTGAATGTATGTGTGCGTATATGTATGTGTGTGTTTGTATGCATGTATGTATGTGTGTGATGTGTGTATATATGTATGTGCGCGTATGTGTGTGCGTGTGTATGTATGTGTGTGTATGTATGAGTGCATGTATGTGTGTATGTAAGTATGTATGTATGTGTGGGTAGGTATGTGTATATATGTGTGTATGTATGTGTGTGTATGTATGTGTGTATGTGTGTGTATGTGTGTATGTATGTATGTGTGTACGTGTGTGTGTATGTCTGTATGTATGTGTGTATGATTGTGTATGCATGTGTGTATGTGTGTATCTGTGTGTATGTCTGTATGTATGTATGTGTGTATGTAGGTATGAGTGTATGTGTGTGTATGCGAATGTATGTATTTGTTTGTATGTATGTGTGTATGAGCGTATGTAAGTGTGTAAGTGTGTGTGTATGTATGTATGTATGTGTATGTGTGTGTCTGTATGTGTGTGTATGTATGTGTGTGTATGTGTGTGTGTGATGTGTGGTGCGCGTTCAAAGTGCGCGCCTTCGAAAAGTGCGCGTCACGGAAAAAAAAAAAAAAAAACAAAAGGAGAAATACCAGAGTGCACGTGCGGGGCTGCTTAAACAAGAATGACGACGTTAAAGAGCGTCGAGCACGAGGATGCGTGGCAGGACGTGAAGTAAACAAAAGGTAAAACATCCAATGGGCAGCGAACACGGAGATTTCAAGGCCCAATGGCTTGACACCACGAGACAGCAGTATCTCCAATGAGAACGAGACAAGTGGGCCAGAGCTGAAGCAGGAGCCTGAGCAGACCAGAGCAAGGAGAATTCGAGGCAGGCAGTGCAAGCGGAAGGTCGTCACCGGACCGGGCGCTGAAGATGGGCCGTTGGGTTCCGGACCCGAGCCTACAGGACTTCCACCGGCCGGGGCCTCCTGCTGTCGGGTTCCCACTCCAAAGGACCGTGGCCATCCGGTCCTGAACTCCTTTCCAGAGCCTGCGGACTTCGGTTCCGGCAGGCGAGCTACAGCCGTCGGGCTCCGGGCCCGAGCTGTGCGCCCAGCTGCTTGACTAGGTCGACCCTAGTTCCCGGACGCGTCGCCACCAGCCTGCGTTCTCCCGTCTCCGACGTGTCCACGCTCCTCAAGCCGAAACCATCACGATTTGGTAGGGCTTTTCGACGTGTCGCCAGCAGCCAGCGTTCCCTCGTCCTCGTCCAGCCCACGCATTGACGCAGGAGTCACGGCGTTCCGGTTTCTCATCACCGCCGAAAACCAACTTGTGGGTGAGACTGCACCGATACTCTTGCGCTACTCCCATCACTCAGCCCCTTTCGAACGTTAGGTTTAGTTACTGACTTTGAACGTTCTTGTTGGGTGTTTACAGATGTGTTTCGTCATGTCCAGTCAACTGTTTATTAAGTGTTTTGTTTTGTGAGGAATCTTTGCCTTTTTACTTTTCAATTAAACTTTTTGTGTGTTTCTTGGAAACCGAACGGCTTTGTCCTTATTAACAAAACTCTCTGAGGCTCAGCCCGGGAGAAAAACAAATCAGCAACAAGAACCCGCTTCACAAATTGGCGTCCGCGACTTTGTGAAGCGGGTTCTTGTTGCTGATTTGTTTTTCTCCCGGGCTGAGCCTCAGAGAGTTTTGTTAATAAGGACAAAGCCGTTCGGTTTCCAAGAAACACACAAAAAGTTTAATTGAAAAGTAAAAAGGCAAAGATTCCTCACAAAACAAAACACTTAATAAACAGTTGACTGGACATGACGAAACACATCTGTAAACACCCAACAAGAACGTTCAAAGTCAGTAACTAAACCTAACGTTCGAAAGGGGCTGAGTGATGGGAGTAGCGCAAGAGTATCGGTGCAGTCTCACCCACAAGTTGGTTTTCGGCGGTGATGAGAAACCGGAACGCCGTGACTCCTGCGTCAATGCGTGGGCTGGACGAGGACGAGGGAACGCTGGCTGCTGGCGACACGTCGAAAAGCCCTACCAAATCGTGATGGTTTCGGCTTGAGGAGCGTGGACACGTCGGAGACGGGAGAACGCAGGCTGGTGGCGACGCGTCCGGGAACTAGGGTCGACCTAGTCAAGCAGCTGGGCGCACAGCTCGGGCCCGGAGCCCGACGGCTGTAGCTCGCCTGCCGGAACCGAAGTCCGCAGGCTCTGGAAAGGAGTTCAGGACCGGATGGCCACGGTCCTTTGGAGCGGGAACCCGACAGCAGGAGGCCCCGGCCGGTGGAAGTCCTGTAGGCTCGGGTCCGGAACCCAACGGCCCATCTTCAGCGCCCGGTCCGGTGACGACCTTCCGCTTGCACTGCCTGCCTCGAATTCTCCTTGCTCTGGTCTGCTCAGGCTCCTGCTTCAGCTCTGGCCCACTTGTCTCGTTCTCATTGGAGATACTGCTGTCTCGTGGTGTCAAGCCATTGGGCCTTGAAATCTCCGTGTTCGCTGCCCATTGGATGTTTTACCTTTTGTTTACTTCACGTCCTGCCACGCATCCTCGTGCTCGACGCTCTTTAACGTCGTCATTCTTGTTTAAGCAGCCCCGCACGTGCACTCTGGTATTTCTCCTTTTGTTTTTTTTTTTTTTTTTTCCGTGACGCGCACTTTTCGAAGGCGCGCACTTTGAACGCGCACCACACATCACATACGCCCCCCTTTCATTCAAGTTTTTTTTTTAGAAAAAAAAACTGCCGATGAGTGCGCGTTCTGCACTACGTCACAATTACACCACATATTTGCACCACGCAGTTCAACACATCACACCGATGGCACCACACTGCTTCTTCGTTGACATGTCTCACGTCGAAACACCGAGTCCACAGAACGTAACATTCAACCAACAACAATAAGAAAAGTTTTTTTTTTTTTTCGAGAAGAAAAAAAAAAAACTGCCGTTGAGTGCACGTTTCGCACTGCACCACAATTTACCCACATATGTCCGCCACACAGTTCACTGCATTGCCCAAAGGTCCACATTCACTAACCTCAAAATACGCAAGAAGTGAGAAAAAGTATGGACACATCTAGCGGATTGTGAAAATCCCCAAATTAGTAGTACACCACCCCTTTTTTTTTTTTTATCATATATACCCTATCATCTCAAAAACTATACATCATGTTAATGTTACATTGCATGTAACTTCTTCAAATATTTACAAGCAACACCCTTCCATGGTCCGCAAGCAAGATCCAAAAGAAACCAGCGGGAAATCGAATTTGACGCTTAAGTTATAGCGTCCCGTACCAGACGTTTAACTGCTCTAACCATTTGACAAGAGTAAGGAATCGGAAGCCAGTGGAAGAATTCTCGACCGTAAGCTCGTATGAACCTAAAGCTGTGTATCACCAGGTTCCCAACCTCGAAATCACAAGCATACACGCTGGAATGTCTGTATGCCAGTCGGAGGCGTTGCCTCCAGGCGCACCAGTACAACCACGCCTGAATCATTTCATCCTTCCCACGAACGCCTTGCTTGAGCTCGTAAGCCGCTAATCGTTGAGACATCTTAACAGAAGCGACCTCTTCAACCGAGGATGCCAAAGAGCACCAGTCGGCGTCCTTCCTCGTACAATAACCTGCTGGACCATTACTGCCTTCTGGTTCACTTTCCATCCCTTCAGCTTTCTGTATTGCTTGTTCATCAATACTTTCAACCCTTCTGCCTGGGTCATCGTGATTACCCTCATTGTCACATATAGCTGACCTACATTGCAACTCTACTCTCTGTTCTTCAACAAGTGCTTTTGCATTTTGCTCCAATATTCTTCTAAAAGCATCATCTACAATTTCCCGAGAACACAAGCCATCTCTCTGTATGGGCAAGTTATAATCATGGTGAAAAACCATGTCCGTAGCGTCTGTTGCTATCTCCAGTGGCCCAAAACAATAGGTAGCTGCTACATCAGAGCTTTCATTATGGCATTCGCCGGCATTACCTAGGAGACCTTTTATTGCTCCTTCAGCGGAGCTATTCAGAGGCAATCCTACCTCTGAATAAAGTGCGCTTGACCTCTCACAGGTTTCAAAATACCCTTTACTCTGAATGGAACGTTCTTGTTCCATGCTCACGAAGCATTCCTGCGCTTCAATAAGCTTATCGAGTCTCCTAGTCTTTTGACTGTTTACCTCCCTGTCATACTCTTTCAGAGTTTCTTTCTCTAGCGAAAGGTCATGACGAGGTACAGGGTCAGTCTCACGTAAATTCAAATCGCTCCCGATGTAACTGCTTTCAGAGCACACCTCATCCACTGGTTGACTACTCTGGCTCTCAGACCACGTATATTCAGCGTTTTCCCTCTCAAGCCACTGCTGCAAATCCTCATATTCTAGTTCCAACAGTCTCTTCTTTTCGCGCATCTCTATCTCGAGCAGCCTTTTCTTTTCACGCATTTCTAGCTCAAGCTGCTCCTTCTTAGCGCGTGTCTCTCGCTCGAGCTTCTCTCTCCTAGCCCGTGTTTCTCGCTCGAACTCCTCTCTCTTAGCGTGTGTTTGCAATGCAATCTGCTGCTTTTTAGCGTCACATATCGCAGCCCGTTGCTCACGCTCCCTCTTCATCCGCTCCTCGTACCATACTCTAAACTCCGCTCCCGTCAGTCCCATTTTATCCGCCAACTCAATTAACTCCCACGTGTTCGTCATCGTGTTAACCACGTCAAAAAAATCTACTGGAAAAACAAACGACTTTGTCCTGTCGCTGCGGACGCCAATTTGTGATGCGGGGTTCTTGTTGCTGATTTGTTTTTCTCCCGGGCTGAGCCTCAGAGAGTTTTGTTAATAAGGACAAAGCCGTTCGGTTTCCAAGAAACACACAAAAAGTTTAATTGAAAAGTAAAAAGGCAAAGATTCCTCACAAAACAAAACACTTAATAAACAGTTGACTGGACATGACGAAACACATCTGTAAACACCCAACAAGAACGTTCAAAGTCAGTAACTAAACCTAACGTTCGAAAGGGGCTGAGTGATGGGAGTAGCGCAAGAGTATCGGTGCAGTCTCACCCACAAGTTGGTTTTCGGCGGTGATGAGAAACCGGAACGCCGTGACTCCTGCGTCAATGCGTGGGCTGGACGAGGACGAGGGAACGCTGGCTGCTGGCGACACGTCGAAAAGCCCTACCAAATCGTGATGGTTTCGGCTTGAGGAGCGTGGACACGTCGGAGACGGGAGAACGCAGGCTGGTGGCGACGCGTCCGGGAACTAGGGTCGACCTAGTCAAGCAGCTGGGCGCACAGCTCGGGCCCGGAGCCCGACGGCTGTAGCTCGCCTGCCGGAACCGAAGTCCGCAGGCTCTGGAAAGGAGTTCAGGACCGGATGGCCACGGTCCTTTGGAGCGGGAACCCGACAGCAGGAGGCCCCGGCCGGTGGAAGTCCTGTAGGCTCGGGTCCGGAACCCAACGGCCCATCTTCAGCGCCCGGTCCGGTGACGACCTTCCGCTTGCACTGCCTGCCTCGAATTCTCCTTGCTCTGGTCTGCTCAGGCTCCTGCTTCAGCTCTGGCCCACTTGTCTCGTTCTCATTGGAGATACTGCTGTCTCGTGGTGTCAAGCCATTGGGCCTTGAAATCTCCGTGTTCGCTGCCCATTGGATGTTTTACCTTTTGTTTACTTCACGTCCTGCCACGCATCCTCGTGCTCGACGCTCTTTAACGTCGTCATTCTTGTTTAAGCAGCC
Organism: Rhipicephalus microplus; assembly: GCF_043290135.1. Taxonomy (NCBI): domain Eukaryota; kingdom Metazoa; phylum Arthropoda; class Arachnida; order Ixodida; family Ixodidae; genus Rhipicephalus; species Rhipicephalus microplus. The sequence goes on from NW_027464628.1 coordinate 1,755,469, forward strand.
CCGCACGTGCACTCTGGTATTTCTCCTTTTGTTTTTTTTTTTTTTTTCCGTGACGCGCACTTTTCGAAGGCGCGCACTTTGAACGCGCACCACACATCACAGTGTGTAGTATGTATGTATGTGTGTATGTATGTATGTATGTATATATGTATGTGTGTATGTATTTGTGTATGTGTATGTATGCATGCATGTGTGTGTATGTGTATGTGTCTATATGTGTATGTATGTGTGTATGTGTGTGTTTGTGTCTGTATGGATTTTTGTGTATGTGTTTGCGCATGTGTATGTATGTGTTTATGTGTGTAGGTGTGTATGTGTGTGCCTACGTGTGTATGTATGTGTGTGCATGTCTGTGTGTAGGTATGTGTGTATGTATGTGTGTGTGCATGTATGTGCATGTATGTATGTGTAATTTTGTGTTTATATGTGTGTATGTGCATATACACGTGTCTGCATGTAAGTATGTGTGTATGTAAGGGCGTGTATGTGTGTATGTATGTATGTGTGTGTATGTGTTTATGAGTATGTATGTGTGTGTGCAAATGTGTGTGTATGTATGTGTGTGCACGTCTGTGTATGTATGTGTGTATGTATGTGTGTATGAATGTATGTGTGTATATATGTGTATCTACGTGTGTGCATGTGTGTGTGTATGTGCGTGTATGAGTTTGTATGTGTGTATGTGTGTATGTATCTTTGAATGTGTGTATGTATGTGTGTATGATTGTGTATGTATGTGTGTATGTATTGTTTGTGGGTGTATGTATGTATGTGTGTATGTATGTATGTGATTATGTGTGTATATATGTGTGTATGTATGTATATGAGTGTATGTCAGTATGTATGTATGTATGTGTGTATGTATGGTTGTGTGTATGTATGTGTGTATATATGTGTGTATGCGTATACCTGTGTGTATGTAGTTGTGTATGTATGTATGTATGTATGTATGTATGTATGTATGTATGTGTATGTATGTATGTGTGTGTATGTGTGTGTATGAGTGTATGTATGTTTGTGTATGAATGTGTGTGCATGTGTGTGTATGTGTGCATGTGTGTGCATATGTGTGTATGTATGTGTGCATGTATGTGTGTATGTATGTATGTGTGTGTAGGTATGTGTGTATGTGTGTGTATGTATGTGCGAGTATGTATGTGTTTATTGGTGTATGTATGTGTGTATATATGTGTGTATGCATAACTGTATTTGTGTATGTATGTTTGTATGTATGTGTATATGTGTGTATGCATGTGTTTGTGTGTACGTATATGTGTATGTATGTATGTGTGTATATGTATGAGTGCATGTGTATCTGCGTGTGTGTATGTAACTGTGTATGCATGTATGTGTGTATGTATGTATATGTGTGTGATGTGTGCATATGTATGTGTTTGTATGTGTGTTGGTGTATGTGTATGTGTGTATGTATGTGTGTGTGCAAGTGTGTATGTCTATGTAAGTGCATGTGTGTGTATGTATGTGTGTGTGTATGTATGTATGTGTGCATGTATGTGTATGTGTGTATCTATGTGTGTATGTGTGTGTATGTATGTGTGAATGTGTGTATGTATAAGTGTATGATTGTGTATGTAGGTATGTATGTGTGTATGTATGTATGTGAGTATGTATGTATGTATGTATGGATGTGTGTGTGTATGTCTTTGTGTATGTATGTCTTTGTGTATGTATGTATCTGTGTGCATGTGTGCGTATGTATGAGTGTGTATGTGTGTATGTGTGTTGGTATATGTGTATGTATATGTGTTTGTGTGTATATGGATATGTATGTGTATGTGCAAGTGTGTATGTATGTATGTGTGTACACGTGTATGAATGTATATGTGTGTATGTGTGTATCTACGTGTGTGTATATGCGTGTGTGTGTATGTGTGTACGTGTTTGGATGTGTGTATGTGTGTGTATTTATGTGTGAATGTGTGTATGTATGTATGTGTGTAAGTCAGTATGTATGTATGTATGTACGTATGTGTAGGTATGTGTGTATGTGTGTATAATTGTGTATGATTATATGTATGGTTGTGTGTATGTATGTGTGTATATATGTGTGTGTATGTGTATACCTGTGTGTATGTATGTATGTGTGTATATGAGTGTACGTATGTGTGTGTATGAGTGTATGTATGTTTATGTATGTATGTGTGCATGTGTGTGCGTATGTGTGTATGTTTGTGTGCATGTATGTGTGTATGTATGTATGTGTGTGTAGGTATGTGTGTATGTGTGTATGTATGTGTGTGTATGTTTGTGTGTATGTGTGTGTATGGGTGTATGTATATGTGTATGTATGTGTGTATGTATAACTGTATTTGTGTATGTATGTTTGTATGTATGTGTATATGTGTGTATGCATGTGTTTGTGTGTACGTATATGTGTATGTATGTATGTATGTCTGTATATGTATGAGTGCATGTGTATCTGTGTGTGTGTATGTAAGTGTGTATGCATGTATGTGTGTATGTATGTATGTGTGCATGTGTGCATATGTATGTGTGTATGTATGTATGTGTGTATGTGTGTATGTGCATATGTGTGTATGTGCATGTATGTATATATGTGTATGTGTGTACCCTTGTGTATGAGTGAATGTATGTATGTGTATGTGTGTGTGCATGTATATGTATGTGTGTGTGTTTGTATGTGTGAACGTATGTATGTATGTATGTATGTATGTATACTTGTATGTGTGTATGTATGTGTATGTGTATATGTGTGTATGTATATATCTATGTATACGTGTGTGTATGTGTGTATGTATGTATGAGTGTGTATCTATGTGTGTATGTGTGTATGTGTGTGTCTCTTATGTGTGTATGTGTGTGTCTCTGTGTGTATGTATTTGTGTATGTATGTATGTGTGTATGCATGTATGTGTATGAATATGTGTATGTATGTGTGTATGTATTTATGTATGTATGTAGGTATGTATGTATGTATGTATTTATGTATGTGTATGTGTGTATGTATATATGTGTGTATGTAAAAATGTATGTGTGTATGCGTTGTGTGTTTATGTATGTATGTATGTACGTATGTATGTATGTGTGTATGTGTATGTATGTATGTATGTATGTATCTGTGTGTATGTGTATATGTGTGTATGTATGTGTGTGTATGTAGGTATGTATGTGTGTGTGTATGTATGCATGTGTGAATGTATGTATGCGTGTATGTATGTGTGTATGTGTGTGTGTTTGTATATATATATGTGTGTGTATGTATGTGTTTGTATGTATGTGTGTATGTGTGAGATGTGTGTATGTATGTATGTGCTCGTGTGTTTGTATGTGCGTGTATGTGTGTGCATGCGTGTGCGTGTGTATGTATGTGGTTATGTGTGTATGTATGTGTATGTATGTCTGTGTATATATGTTTGTATGTATGTGTGTAAGTATGTATGTATGTATGTATGTGTGTGTGTGGGTGGGTATGTATGTGTATAAATGTGTGTATGTATGTGTGTATTAGTGTATGTATGTATGTGTGCTTGTGATTGTATGCGTATGTATGTATGTGTTTGTATGTATGTGTGTATGAGTGTATGCATGTGTGTGTGCATGTGTGTACGTATGTGTATGTTTGTATGTATGTGTGCTTGTGATTGTATGCGTATGTATGTATGTGTTTGTATGTATGTGTGTATGAGTGTATGCATGTGTGTGTGCATGTGTGTACGTATGTGTATGTTTGTATGTATGTGTTAGTATGTATGTATGTGTGTGCATGTATGTATGTAGGTATGTATGTGTATGTGTGTATTATGTGTGTGTGTATGTGTGTATGTATGTGTGAATGTATGAGTATGTGTGTATGTGTTTATGTATGTGTGCATGTGCGTGTATGTATGTGTAGGTATGTGTGTGTGTATGTATGAGTGTATGTGTGTATGTGCATGTTTGTATGTGTGTTTGAGTGTGTGTATGTATGTATGTGTGTGTATGTATGTGTGCGTGTGTGTATGTATCAGTGAGTGTAAGTATGTGTGTATGTGTGAATGTATGTGGGTGTATGTGTGTATGTATGTGTGTATATGTATGTGTGTGTATGTATGAGTGTATGTGTGTAAGTATTATGTGAATATGTGTGTATGTGTATGTGTATGTATGTATGTGTGTGTATGTGTGTACATGTGTGTATGAGTGTATGTATGTGTGTGTATGTGTGTATGTATGTGTGTGATTGTGTAAGTGTGTATTTAAATGTGTGTGTATGTATGTGTTTGTATGTGTGTGTGCATGTATATGTGTGTTTGTGTGCATGTGTGTGTATGAATATGTGTATGTATGTGTGTATGTATGCGTATGTGTGTATGTATGTATGTGAATATGTGTGTACGTGTATGTGTATGTGTGTATATGCATGTATGTATGTGTGTGTATTTGTGTATGTGTGTATGTGTGTGTGTATGTATGTGTATGTATTTGTGTATGTATGTATGTGTGTGCGCATGTATGTGTATGAATATGTGTATGTATGTGTGTATGTATGTATGTGTATGTGTGTACGTATGTATATATAATTGTGTGTGTGTGTATTTGTGTGTATGCATTGTGTGTTTATGTATGTATGTATGTATGTGTGTGTGTATGTAAGTATCTGTGTGTATGTATGTATGTGTGTGTATGTAAGTGTGAGTATGCATGTATGTGTGTATGTATGTGTGTGTGTATGTGTGCATGTTTGCACATGTATGTGTGTATGTATGTGTGCATGTGGATATGTATGTATGTGTGTGCACAAGTGTGTATGTATGTGTGTATGCGTGTATGTATGTATGTGTGTATGTATGTGTATGTGTGTATCTATGTGTGTGTATTTGTGTATGTATGTGTGTGTATGTATGTGTGAATGTGTGTATGTACGTGTGTATTATTGTGTATGTAGGTGTGTATGGATTTGTGTATGGATTTGTGTATGTATGTTTTTGTGTGTGTATGTAGATATGTGTGTAGGAATGTATGTATGTATGTATGTATGGGAGTATGTGTATGTATGTATGTATGTATGTATGTATGTATGTATTGTGTATGTATGTATATGTGTCTGTATGTGTGTATCTGTGTGTATGTGTGTATGTATGTGCGTGTATGTTTGTATGTGTGTTTGAGTGTATGTATGTATGTATGCAAAGGTGCAAAGCTGCTGGTGAGGATCAGGTAACATCAGATCTGCTGAAAGATGGAGGACAGATTGTGTTAGAAAAACTAGCCACCCTGTTTACGAGGTGTCTCCTGACGGGAAGAGTACCAGAGTCTTGGAAGAACTCTAACATCATCTTAATACATAAGAAAGGAGATGACAAGGACTTGAAGAATTACAGGCCGATCAGCTTGCTCTCTGTAGTATATAAGCTATTTACAAAAGTAATTGCTAACAGAGTAAACAAAACATTAGAATTCAATCAACCAAAGAAACAAGCAGGATTTCGAACAGGCTACTCAACAATTGACCACATTCATACTATCAATCAGGTAATAGAGAAATGCTCAGAGTATAACCAACCACTATACATAGCCTTCATAGATTACGAGAAGGCGTTTGATTCAGTAGAAATATCAGCCGTCATGCAAACACAGCGGAATCAAGGCGTAGATGAAGTATATATAAACATTCCTGAAGAAATCTACAGGGAATCAACTGCTACCATAGTGCTTCATAAAGAAAGCAACAGAATACCAATCAAGAAGGGTGTAAGGCAGGGGGACACAATTTCCCCAATGCTATTTACCGCGTGCTTACAGGAGGTTTTCAGAAGCCTAGAATGGGAACAGTTAGGGATAAGAGTCAATGGAGAATACCTTAGTAACCTGCGCTTCGCCGATGACATTGCATTGCTGAGTAACTCGGGGGATGAATTGCAACTCTTTATTACGGAGTCAGACAAGGAGAGCAGAAAGGTGGGTCTTAAAATTAATCTGCAGAAAACGAAAGTAATGTACAACAACCTCGGCAAGAAGCAGCGCTTCGAGATAGGTAACAGTGCACTTGAAGTTGTAAAAGACTATGTCTACTTAGGGCAGGTAATAACCGCAGAGCCGAACCACGAGATTGAAGTAACTAGAAGAATAAGAATGGGGTGGGGCACATTCGGCAAGCACTCTCAAATTATGAGAGGTAGATTGCCAATTATCCCTCAAGAGGAAGGTATATAAAAGCTGTATCTTGCCGGTACTTAGCTACGGAGCAGAAACCTGGAGACTTACAAAGAGGGTTCAGCTTAAATTGAGGACGACGCAGCGAGCAATGGAAAGAAAAATGGTAGGTGTAACCTTAAGAGACAAGAAGAGAGCAGAGTGGATTAGGGAACAAACGAGGGTTAAGGATATCATAGCTGAAATCAAGACGAAGAAATGGACATGGGCAGGGCATGTAGCGCGTAGACAGGATAACCGCTGGTCATTAAGGGTAACTGACTGGATTCCCAGAGAAGGGAAGCGGGTTAGGGGGAGACAGAAGGTTAGGTGGGCAGATGAGATTAAGAAGTTTGCGGGTATAAATTGGCAGCAGCGAGCACAGGACCGGGTTAACTGGCGGAACATGGGAAAGGCCTTTGTCCTGCAGTGGACGTAGTCAGGCTGATGATGATGATGATGTTGTATGTGTGAGTGTAATATGTGTGTGTGTGAATGTATGTGTGTGTGTATGAGTGTATATGTATGGGTGTGTATGCATGTGTGTATGAGTGAATGTATGTGTGTATGTGTGTGTACGAATAGGTGTATGTGTGTATGTATGTGTGTAGGTATGTGTTATGTGTGTATGTATGTGGGTATATGTGTGTATGTGTATTTAAATGTGTGTGTATGTATGTGTGTGTATGTGTGTGTGCATGTATATGTATGTTTGTGTGTATGTGTGTATCTATGTACGTATATATGTAAGTCCGCATACGTGTATGTGTGTATGCACGTGTATGTGTATGTGATTTTTGATTGATATGTGGGGTTTAACGTCCCAAAACCACCATTTGATTATGAGAGACGCCGTAGTGGAGGGCTCCGGAAATTTCGACCACCTGGTGTTCTTTAACGTGCACCCAAATCTGAGCACACGGGCCTACAACATTTCCGCCTCCATCGGAAATGCAGCCACCACAGCCGGGATTCGAACCCGCGACCTGCGGGTCAGCAGCCGAGTACCTTAGCCACTAGACCACCGCGGCGGGGCATGTGTATGTGTGTATGTGCGTATATGTGTGTATGGGTGTATGTGTGCATGTGTGTGTATGTGTGTATGTATGTATGTGTGTATGTGTGTACCTGTGTGTGTATGTATTTATGTGTATGTATTTGTGTATGCATGTATGTGTATGAATATATGTATGTATGTGTGTATGAATGTATGTGTGTATGTAAGTATGTATGTATAAATGTGTGTGTGTATATGTTGTGTGTTTATGTATGTATGTATGTATGTATGTATGTATGTACGTATGTATGTATGTGTGTGTGTGCATGTGTACATATGTATGTATGTATGTATGTATGTATGTTTGCATGTATGTATGTATGTATGTATGTATCTGTGTGTATGTATGTATGTGTGTATGTATGTATGTGTGTGTATGGATGTATGTATGTATATATGTAAGAAAGGGTGTCTATGATTTTATGCATGTGTATGTATGTATATATGCGTGTATGTATGTATGTGTGTATGTGTGTGTTCGTACATATAAGTGTGTATGTATGTATGTATGTATGTGTGTGATGTGTGTATGTATGTATGTGCGTGTGTGTGTGTGTTCGTGAGTATGTATGTGTGTGTATGTATGTGTGTATGCGTGTGTAAGTGTATATGTATGTATGTGTGTATGATTGTGTATGCATGTGTGTATCTATGTGTATGTGTGTATGTATATATGTGTGTATGTATGTAAGTGTGTATGTGTGTTTATGCGAATGTATGTATTTGTTTGTATGTATGTGTGGGTATGTGAGTATGAATGTATGTATGTGTGTGTGTGTATGTATGTATGTTTCTGTATGTGTGGGAATGTGTGTGTGTTTATGTAAGTGTGTGTGTATGTGTGTATGTATGTGTGTGTATGTATGTGTGCATATATATGTGTGTGTATGTATGTATGTATGTATGTATGTATGTAAGTGTGTGTGTGTGTATGTATGTTTGTATGTATGATTGTATGTGTGTATACATGTGTCTGTGTGTTCATATGTGTGTATGTAAGTGTGAATGCATGTATGTATGTGTATGTGTGCATATGTATGTGTGCATGTGTGTATATGGGTATGTATGTGTGTGTGCAAGTGTGTTTGTATATATGTGTGTGCATGTGTGTGTATGTATGTGTGTGTATGCATGTATGTGCGTGTATGTGTGTATCTATGTGTGTCTATATATGTGTTTATGTAAGTGTGTATGTGTGTATGTATGTATGTGTGTATATGTATGCGTATGTATGTATGTGTGTGTATGTATGTGTGTACGTATGTTTGTATGCATGTATGTCTGCCTGTATGTATGAATGTATGTATGTATGTATGTACGTATGTATGTATGCATAGGTATGTGTGTATGAGTGTATGTGTGTGTATATCTGTGTGTGTGTATGTGTGAATGTGTGTTTATGTGTGTGTGTATGTATGTATATGTGTATGTATGTGTGTATGGTTCTGTATGATTGTGTGTATGTATGTGTGTATGCATGTGTGTACATATATATACGTGCGTATGTGTATATCTGTGTGTATGTGTGTGTATGTAAGTATGCAGGTGTGTATGTATGTGTCTGTATTTATGTATGTGTGTGTGTATAAGTGTATGTATGTGTGTGTATGTATGTGTGTGCTTATGTGTGTATGTGTGTATATATGTGTGTGTAAGTATGTGTGTATCTATGTATGTGTGTGCATGTATGTGTGTATGTGTGCATGTGTGTGCATATGTGTGTATGTATGTATGTATGTATGTATGTATGTATGTATGTATGTATGTATGTATGTATGTGTGTAGGTATGTGTGTGTGTCTGTGTGTGTGTGTATGTATGTATGTATGTATGTATGTGTGTGCACGTGTGTGTATGTGTGTGTATGTGTGTATGTATATGTATGTTTGTATCTATGTGTGTATGTATGTGTGTATGATCGTGTATGTAGGTGTGTATAGATTTGTGTATGTATGTTTTTGTGCGTGTATGTAGATATGTGTGTATGTATGTGTGTATTTATGCATTGGAGTATGTGTATGTATGTATGTATGTGGTGTGTGTATATGTATGTGTGTATATGTATGTGTGTATGTGTGTATCTGTGTGTATGTGTATGTATGTGTGTATGTGTGTATGTATGTGTGTATGTATGTGTGTGTAGGTTTGTATGTGTATTTGAGTGTGTGTATGTATGTGTGAGTGTAAGTATCTGTGTATGTATGTGTGTATGTATGTATGTGTGTATGTGCGTATGTATGTATGTGCATATGTGTGTATGTGTATGTGTATGTATGTGTGTGTGTATGAGTGATTGTATGTGTGTATGTGTGTGTATGAATAGGTGTATGTGTGTATCTGTGTGTATGTGTATGTATGTGTGTATGTGCGTGTATGTATATGTGTATGTATGTGTGTGTATGTTTGTATGTGTGTTTGAGTGTATGTATGTGTGAGTGTAAGTATGTGTATATGTATGTGTGTATGTATGTATGTGTGTATGTGTGTGTGTATGTATGTGCATATGTGTGTATGTGTATGTGTATGTATGTATGTGTGTGTATGAGTGAATGTATGTGTGTGTATGTGTGTGTATGAATAGGTGTATGTGTGTATGTATCTCTGTAGGTATGTGTTATGTGTGTATATATGGGGGTGTATGTGTGTATCTGTATTTAAATGTGTGTGTATGTATGTGTGTGTATGTGTGTGTGCATGTATATGTATGTTTGTGTGTATGTGTGTGTATGTATGTACATATGTATGTATGAGCGTATACGTGTATGTGTATGTGTGTGTGTATGTGTGTATATGTGTGTATGTGTGTGTATGTGTATGTGTATGTATGTGTGTATGTATGTGTGTATGTATGTATGTATGTGTTTGTATGTATGTGTGTATGTGTGTGATGTTTGGATCTATGTATGTGCGCGTGTGTGTATGTGTGTGTATGTATGTGTGTATGTATGAGTGTATGTGTGTATGTATGTGAGTGTATGTGTGTATGTATGTGAGTGTATGTGTGTATGAATGTGTCTATGATTGTGTATGCATGTGTGTATGTGTGTATCTGTGTGTAAGTGTGTGTGTATGTATGTATGTGTATGTGTGTGTATGTATGTGTGCGTATGTATGTGCGTGTGAATGTGTGTCTCTGTGTTTATGTAAGTGTGTGTGTATGTGTGTGTGTGTAGGTGTGCACATATATGTGTGTGTATGTGTGTGTATGTGTGTATGTATGTATGTATGTATGTATGTATAATGTGTGTGTATGTATTTGTGTATGTGTATGTATGTATTGCCGCGAGGCGTATTGCGGATAGTGTTGCGCATGCCGATACCGCCGGCACGCGGCCTTATCGTGGTCCAGGATGCACCGCGACTTATCTGCGAAGATCATGGCCCCCACGTCGACGATTCGTTGATAACGAGATAGCGCCAGATGCTACGGCGACTGTATCTCGGATGGTGAACGCGCCTTGCATTCCAGTGGGACATTTCTGTTACCCGACGGCCGCCGAACACGCCTTGCGTTGCAGTGGGACATTTCTGTTACCCGACGGCCGTCGAACGCGCTGTTCGCCTCCCGCTAAGCCGGTGTGTCTTTTCCTTTAGTGGGCGCAAGTCCGCCAAATAAACGGATCTCCTTCGATTTCTACTAACCTTCCGATCTCCTGTCTTTGGGCTACCCTCACTCTTACGTGACATTCTGGTGGAGATGCGGGGTATGCACAAAAACGACCTTAAAACAGCCACTGCAGAGAACGAGGACGCTGAAGACACAGATACTCGAAGCAGTCGCCGCCTCCGAAACCTGCCACCTGAGCTGGGACCGCTACCGGACCCCACACGACCACGAAAGGACGCTTCCGCAGCCACCATGAGCACCCCGCAATCACCTACCCCTGTCATGCTGCAGCAGCCGCGGGTGCCCCCAACTTTTCATGGTTATGCCGCTGAAGACCCAGAAGATTTGCTCGACCAATTCGAGCGCGTGGCTACCATAAACAGGTGGGATGAAGAAAGGAAGCTGCAATACGTTTACTTTTCCCTGGACGGGCCCGCTAAAACGTGGTATGAAAACCATGAGACCACACTGACCACCTGGGAATTTCTGAAGAATGAGTTGCTCAGGACCTTCACCAGCATCATGCGAAAAGAAAGGGCCCAGCTGCTGCAAGAATCAAGGACCCAACAGCCCAATGAGACCCTAAGCGTGTACGTCGAAGAAAGGAAACGTCTTTTTAGGCGAGCGGACCAAGACATGACCGAAGACAAAAAGCTCGAATGCGAGGGGTGAAGGAGTCGCTTTTCGCCGGTCTCATAAGGAACCCTCCTAAAAAAGTCGCCGAATTTACTGAAGAAGCGCACGCCATAGAAAGAACCCTGGACGCCCGGACTCGGCAATACAACTGCCCGTTTCAGCTGAGCTCGCTCTACTCGGAACCGATTTGAGGTGGGCTAACCACCAATGATCTGCGGGAAGCTATACGAGAAGTGGTTAAGAAAGAACTACGCCGATTGCTACCTCCTACCCCCCAGCCCCCCCAAGGAGCATCTCTCTTTGACATAGTGCGTGATGAAGTCCAGCAGGCGCTTGGCTCTTCATCAGCGACGACTCGAACGGAGGCCGAAGCAATGACTTACGCCGCTGCAGTGAACACTAGGCCACCCCGACAAAACGAGCCCAGTCCGCGACGGTACGCTGCAGCCCCAAGTAGCTGTCCGCCCTTACCCGCCCACCCTACATACGAGAGACGCCCGAGCCAAAGAAAATGCGACACCTGGAGAACTCCCGACGACCGTCCCCTATGCTTTCACTGCGGTGAGGCCAGCCACATTCTTCAACACTGCCCCTACAGGCGGATGGGACTGCATGGCTTCTCATCTCAGGCACCACGACCACGCCCTGGACAACGACCTCCGGCAATCGAAGACTACTTGCGCCATACAGAGTACTTGTCCAGCCGTTCTTCATCACCGCCATCCCCAGGCTTCACGTCACCGAACCGCAGCAACAACGAACGAAGAAGTTCCCCAAGCCCCCGTAGGGGAAACTAAAACCTGCAACCTTTGGAGGTGAGGTTGCTTCAAGAGGAAAAGCTGAAGACCCTCCACCGACGACCACATATGATGACAGCACATCATCTACGACGACGACAACGCACAACAACCCAAGCCGCGAGACGAAGCAAAACGAAGCAACAAGACGAAGCCGTGACCCGAACCCAAAACCAACGCGCAACTCCAGCCACGTGCCACCAATTTTGAAGTATCTATCGACGGCCACCCGGTAACTGCCTTGATTGGCACAGGAGCTGACTACTCGGTCATCAGCGGGCCATTGACAGCACAACTGAAGAAGGTTAAGACGGCTTGGGACGGCCCGCAGATCCGCACAGCGGGAGGCCAGCTCCTCACCCCATCGGGGCGATGTACTGCAAGGGTGACATTCGATGGTCACACATACCTTGCCACTTTCTTGGTGCTCCCACAGTGCTCCCGTGACGTCATTCTCGGCATGGACTTCTTGACTCAACATCACGCGGTTATTGACCTGGCATCCAGATCCATCAAACTTTTTTCCGATGAAGCCATAAATTCATAATCGGCACCACATAATCGCGCAGCCCTCCGTGTGCTCGAGAATTACGTGAGCGTCCCACCCCGATCAACGACCCTAATCCCCGTAACCACTGGCACTGCCGAAAATGCTGATGGCGTCGTCGAAGGTAACATACAGCTTTTGCTTCGCCGTGATATCGCAATCGCAAGAGGCATTGCGGACTTCCGGAATGGACAGGGCCCAGTGCTGCTAGCAAATTTCAGCCAAGAACACCGTCACCTGGCCAAAGGCACGACCATTGCCTTTATCGATGAAATCGCGGAAGTCAGTGACAGCGACCATCACCCCAAAGACCCACAACTCGCAGCTGTCATTCGACATTAACCCTTTCTTGCCTCAATGCAAGCAGCAACTGCTCCAGAACCTCCTTCGACGTTATGACGACTGTTTCGCCACTTCTTTACAGGTCCGAAACACTTCTCTGTCAAAACATCGAATCATAACACAAGAAGAGATCCGCCCTCTCCATCAAAGCCCTTATCGTGTGTCGGCAAGTGAACGTCAGGCCATCCGAGAGCAAGTTGAGGAAATGTTACACGACGATGTATTTCAGCCATCGAAAAGCCCATGGGTGGCACCAGTCGTCCTTGTCAAAAATAAAGACGTAAGTCTTCGGTTTTGCGTCGATTACCGATGGTTGATTAGTGTAACCAAGAAGGACGTGTACCCTTTACCAAGGATCGACGATACCCTAGATCGTCTTAGTGATGCAAGGTACTTCTCGTCCATTGATCTGAAGACAGTGTATTGGTAAATTCAGGTTGATGAAACAGGCCGAGAAAAGACCGCCTTCATCACGCCGGATGGATTGTATGAGTTCAAAAAGATGCCATTTGGACATTGTTCCCCTCCAGCAACCTTCCAGCGTCTAATGGGCACAGTACTGGCAAGTCTCAATGGCGAATATGTCTCGTATACCTGGACGATGTGGTCGTCTTCGCCTCCAACTTTAGCGACCACCTGAAAAGACTCCAGACGGTACTGGACGCAATTAAGTCATCAGGGCTGACACTGAAGCAAGAAAAATGCCATTTCGCTTAAGAAGAACTACAGTTCCTTGGCCATGTTATAAGCAAAGATGGCGTAACACCAGGTTCCGAGAAGACAGCCGCTATCGCACAGTTTCCTCAACCGCAAGATAAGAGAGCAGTGCGCCGATTCTTAGGACTGTGCGCCTATTACCAACGCTTCGTCAAGATTTTCTCGCACATTGCTGCCCCTTTGACGCAACTCACCAAGTCGGACGCCCCTTTCGAATGGAAAGCTGAGCAACGTGAGGCATTCAAAGAACTTCAACAACGTTTACAGTCGCCGCCTGTGCTGGGTCACTTTGATGAAAATGCCGAAACTGAGATACATACAGACGCCAGCAGCATCGGTTTAGGTGTCGTTCTCGTTCAGAAGCACAAGGGCTGCGAGTGCGTCATCGCGTATGCAAGCCACTCACTGTCGAAAGCGGAAGTGAACTATTCCACGTCTGAGAAGGAGTGTCTTGCGATAGTATAGGCCACCTCGAAATTCCGCCCGTACTTATATGGCAGACCCTTCAAGGTCGTAACGGACCATCATGCGTTGTGTTGGTTGGCCAGTTTGAAAGACCCTTCTGGCCGCCTCGCTCGATGGAGCCTACGGCTTCAGGATTTTGACTTAAAGGTAGTCTACACATCTGGTCGTAAGCACTCCAATGCAGACTGCCTCTCAAGAGCCCCCGTCGGCGCACCACCAAGCCATGAAGACGACGATGCCTTTCTTGGGCCTATCAGCAGCAGCACCTTTGCATTACAGCAGCGCTCAGACCCGATCCTACAACAGTTGATCAACTACATCGAAGGAAAGGCCTCCATACCGCCTGCACTCTTCAAGCGTTGGATATCCTCCTTGTGTGTGCAAAATGGGGTGGTAGTTAAAAAGAACTTCGCACCGAATTAGGCAGCTTACCTTCTTGTCGTCCCAAGCAGCCTCAGAGAAGAAATTTTACAAGCGTTACTTGACGAACCCACTGCAGGCCACCTCGGCTTTACACGCACACTACACAGAATTCAAGAACGATACTACTGGCCCCGCCTCTCCTCAGATGTTGCGCGGTACGTCAAGAGTTGCCGCGAATGTCAGCGCCGGAAAAGACCTCCAACAAAACGAGCTGGATTTCTCAAGCCAATTGAACCCCCGTCGAGACCATTCCAACAGATAGATATGGATCTGCTTGGACCTTTCCCCACGTCAACATCTGGTAACAAGTGGATCATAGTGGCCACTGATTACCTTACCCGATACGCTGAAGCTAAGGCCCTCCCGAATGGCACAGCCGTAGAAGTTGCCAAATTTTTTGTCGAATCAATTCTCCTCCGTCATGGCGCACCTGAGGTACTAATAAAAGACAGGGGAACGGCGTTTACGGCTGATCTTTTTCAGCCAATATTACATTACAGGCATACACATCACCGGAGAACAACTGCGTACCACCTGCAGACAAGTGGTCTCACGGAACGCTTGAACAATACCATTGCCGATATGCTCGCTATGTTCGCGGACACAGAACACAAGACCTGGGACTTAATTCTGCCTTACGTGGTCTTCGCCTACAACACCGCGGTGCAGGAGACCACTAAAATTACACCATTTTTTCTCGTCCATGGGAGGGATGCCGTTACTACCCTGGACGCCATGCTGCTAATGTCACCGATGAAAACAACCTAGACGTGGCCGCCTACCTCCAGCGCGAAGAAGAAGCCCGGCAGCTTGCTCGTCTGTGCATAAAAGACCAACAGCGAAACGACGCAAGACGCTACAACCTGCGGAGACGCGATTTAACATACAGGCCAGGTGACAAAGTCTGGGTTTGGTCGCCCGTTCGCCGCCGAGGATTAAGCGAAAAACTCATGCGCCGTTATTTCGGCCTATACAAAGTCATCCGTCAAGTGGGTGAAGTGGACTATGAAGTGGTCCCTGATGGGGCTAGCTCAACCCAACGACGCCGCGCACGACAAGAAGTGGTACACGTCACCCGTTTGAAGCCCTATCATGCGCGCTAAAAGAGGCTCCCTGTTTGCATCTCTTGTTTTGTTTATGTGTGCGTGATTCGTGCTTATTAGCCATTTACTTTCGCACATGCTGTCCTTTTGTTTGGTTTTATTTTAAACTAAGCATCGGGTCGATGCTTACGTTGAGGAGGGGAGCAATGCCGCGAGGCGTATTGCGGATAGTGTTGCGCATGCCGATACCGCTGGCACGCGGCCTTATCGTGGTCCAGAATGCACCGCGACTCATCTGCGAAGATCATGGCCCGCACGTCGACCATTCGTTGATAACGAGATAGCGCCAGACGCTACGGCGACTGTATCTCGGATGGTGAACGCGCCTTGTGTTCCAGTGGGACATTTCTGTTACCCGGACGGCCGTCGAACGCGCCTTACGTTCCAGTGGGACATTTCTGTTACCCGACGGCCGTCGAACGCGCTGTTCGCCTCCAGCTAAGCCGGTGTGTCTTTTTTTCCTTTAGTGGGCGCAAGTCCGCCAAATAAACGGATCTCCTTCTATTTCTACTAACTTCCTAGTCTCCTGTCGTCAGGCTACCCTCACTCTTACGTAACAATATGTATGTATGTATGTATGTGTATGTGTGTATATGTGTATGTATGTGTGTATGTGTGTGTTTGTGTATGTATCGATGTTTGTGTATGTGTTTGTGCATGTGTATGTATGTGTTTATGTGTGTAGGTGTGTATGTGTGTGCGTATGTGTGTATGTATGTGTGTGCATGTATGTGTGTGTAGGTATGTGTGTATGTATGTGTGTGTGAATGTATGTGCATGTATGTATGTGTGTATTTGTGTGTATGTGTGTGTATGTGTGTATGTATATTGTGTATGTATAAGTGAATTTGTGTATGTATGTTTGTATGTATGTGTGTATGTGCATATACATGTGTCTGCGTGTAAGTATGTGTGTA
The DNA here is from genome assembly GCF_043290135.1 of Rhipicephalus microplus. Classification (NCBI taxonomy): domain Eukaryota; kingdom Metazoa; phylum Arthropoda; class Arachnida; order Ixodida; family Ixodidae; genus Rhipicephalus; species Rhipicephalus microplus. The sequence goes on from NW_027464628.1 coordinate 1,772,232, forward strand.
TGTAAGGGTGTGTATGCATGTATGTGTGTATGTATGTATGTATGTGTGTGTGCGTATGTATGCGTGTGTATGTGTGTATGTGTGTTGGTATATGTGTATGTATGTGTGTATGTGTGTATATGGGTATGTATGTGTGTGTGCACGTGTATGTATGTATGTGTGTATGTATGTATGTGTGTATGAATTAATGTGTGTGTATGTGTGTATCTACGTGTGTGTATGCGTGTGTGTATGTGTGTGTATGTGTTTGTATGTGTGTATGTGTGTGTATGTATGTGTGTATGTATTTTTTGTGTGTGTATGTATGTATGTGTGCATGTATGTATGCATGTATATGTATGTGTATGTATGTATGTGAGTATGTGTGTGTATGTGTGTATGTATGTATATGTGTGTATGTCAGTATGTATGTATGTATGTATGTATGTATGTGTAGGTATGTGTGTATGTGTGTATGATTGTGTATGATTATATGTATGGTTGTGTGCAGGTATGTGTGTATATAAGTGGGTTTATATGTATACCTGTGTGTGTATGTATGTATGTATGTATGTATGTATGTATGTATGTATGTATGTGTATGTATGTGTGTGCATGTATGTGTGTGTGCATGTGTGTGCGTATGTGTGTATGTATGTGTGCATGTATGTGTGTATGTATGTATGTGTGTAGGTATGTGTGTATGTATGTGTGTGTGCAAATGTGTATGTATATGTATGTGCACGTGTGTGTATGTATGTGTATGTGTGTATCTAGGTGTGTGTATGTGTGTGTATGTATATGTGTATGTATGTGTGTGTGTATGTATGTGTGTATGATTGTGTATGTAGGTGAGTATGTATGTGTGTATGTATGTATGTGAGTATGTATGTATGTATGTATTTATGTATGTATGTATGTGTGTGTATGTGTATATATGTGTGTATGTATGTGTTATGTATGTGTGCATGTGTGTGTATGTATGTATGTGTGTGTATGTGTGTATGTGTCTATGTATGTGTGTGTATGTTTGTATGTGTGTTTGAGCGTATGTATGTATGTATGTATGTGTGTGTATGTATGTGTGCATGTGTGTGTATGTCTGTATATGTAAGTGCGTATGTATGTGCGTATATGTATGTGGGTATGTGTGTATGTGCATATGTGTGTATGTGCATGTTTGTATATATGTGTATATGTGTATGTTTGAGTATGAGTGATTGTATGTATGTGTATGTGTGTGTGCATGTATATGTATGTTTGTGTGTGTGTATGTATGTGTATGTGTATATGTGTGTATGTATTTGTGTATGTGTGTATGTATGTATCACTTGTATTTCCATTCTGAATATATTCTATATTTCAATTCTGAATAAATTCTGAAATGCGCTGCTGCTCAAACCAGTGACTCCGAAAACCTGCGTGAAACGATCCGAGCGATCGTGCCGGAAGAGCTGCGCAAACTGTTGCCTTCGGCGCACCCTCAAGTGGATTCGATCGCCGACATTGTGCGAGAAGAAGTTCGGCAATCACTTCGAATTCCCCAAACACCGCTGCCCGAGCCAGAAACTATGAGCTACGCCACTGCAGTGCGCCACAACGCTCCTCCCCGTCCCCGCCAAAACGCCGCCCCGTCGCACTTCCGTCGCCAAACACCACCGCCACCACCAACCCGACCGACGACCTACCGTTCACCAGCGGGCCAGCGCATTGCGCCGAGGAAAACTGACGTTTGGCGCACCCCTGACCACCGCCCACTGTGCTACCACTGCGGCGAGGCCGGGCACACTTACCGCCGTTGCCAGTACCGACAGATGGGACTGCGTGGCTTCGCCGTCGATGCACAACGTCCGCAGCCAGGGGAACGGCCACGTGACATCGCCGACTACCTGACAGGAACTCAATGGACACCCCGAAGTCCTTCCCGTTCGCCGTCGTCCAGCCGCCGCATGTCACCGCAACCCCGGCAGTACTCCAGCCCAACGCGGGGTCGGTCTCCTAGCCCGTATCCGGGAAACTAAGGGCAGCAACCGGTGGAGGTGCGGTTGCTGTGCGACGAACTACCGAAGATCCTCCGACGACGACGACGCCGCGACGGAGCTTTCCGAACACAATGCCAACCTGGCAAAGCCCTGGCGGCGAAAGCTCACTTACCGGAGGTGGCCTGACGACGCAACATGGAAGCAGCGGATCAAGCCGATGCAGCCGTGACTCGACGCCACGCCCTAACTGTAATGCGAGACGGCGAACTAGCGACATCGACGTTCTTATCGACGGCCACAGTGTGACCGCTCTCGTCGATACTGGAGCCGACTATTCTGTCATCAGTGGGTCGTTTGCCGCGAAGCTAAAGAAAGTTAGGACAGCTTGGAAAGGCCCTGAAATCCGCACAGCCGGAGATCATCTCGTAACGCCTGCAGGAATCTGCACAGCGAGAGTCACCATTAACGACCGTATTTATCCTACAGACTTCGTAGTCCTACAGCGTTGCTCGAGAGATGTCATCCTTGGCATGGACTTCTTATGCCTCCATGGTGCTGTCATCAACCTAAAAACAAAGTCGATAACGTTATCCACAGAAGAAGCATTACCGCCACGCACGCAGTCAGGACACCATGCCTTGAATGTGCTGGAAGAACAAGTCACCATTCCGCCTCGCTCAAGCGGCTTTATTTCAGTCGGCGCTCCTAAATCACCTGACTTGGAAAGCATCATTGAAGGCAGTCAGCATCTGTTGGTCACCCGAAATATTTGCGTCGCAAGAGGAATTGCAGAGCTGCGGGGAGGCAAAGCAATGGTTATGCTCACAAATTTCAGCAATGAGTACAAACATGTGAACAAAGGAACAACGGTCGCATACATCGAAGAAATTGTCAAAGCCACCAGTGCTTTCGCCCTAGCCGATTCTGCGGAACCTGCTCAGAGGAACCAAGCCCCTCCCACAGTTTTCGACGTCAATCCCAGACTTTCGAACGATAAGCAAGAACAGCTCAAGGCCCTGGTCGTGCAATACGAAGATTGCTTCTCGTCATCATCGAAAATTCGGCAGACCCCAATCACGAAACATCGCATCATAACCGAAGAAAATGCCAGACCACTCCGTCAGAGTCCGTACAGGGTTTCGACGTGAGAACGTGAGGCCATGAAGAGACAAGTTGATGAAATGCTGCGGGATGACATTATCCAGCCGTCCAAGAGTCCGTGGGCATCCCCCGTGGTGTTAGTGAAGAAAAAGCATGGGACCCTACGTTTCTCGTCGATCATCGCCGCCTGAACAAAATCACAAGAAAGGACGTGTATCCTCTCCCACGACTAGACGACGCACTTGATCGGCTCCATAACGCCAAGTACTTTTCGTCAATGGACCTCAAGACTGGCTATTGGCAAATTGAAGTCGACGAAAGAGACCGAGAGAAGACAGCGTTTATAACACCGGACGGCCTCTTCGAGTTTAAGGTGATGCCCTTCGGCCTTTGCTCAGCACCTGCAACTTTTCAACGCGTTATGGATACAGTACTGGCAGGATTGAAGTGGCAGACTTGCCTTGTGTACTTGGACGACGTCGTCGTGTTTTCCTCGAGTTTCGACGAGCATCTTCGGCGCCTTGAAGCTGTACTTCAAGCCATCAAGACTTCCGGACTCACACTGAAGCCAGAAAAGTGCAGATTTGCGTATGAGGAGCTCTTGTTTCTGAGGCACGTTATCAGCTAGTCTGGAGTTCATCCCGATCCACGGAAAACAGCCGCCATCGCCGACTTCCCGCCGCCCACTGACAAGAAAGCCGTGCGCCGATTTCTGGGCCTGTGTGCCTATTATAGGCGGTTCGTGAAAAACTTCGCCCGCATCGCCGATCCTCTCACTAACCTTACCAAGGCCGACGTGGAGTTTTAGTGGGAAACGCCGCAGCAATGCGCTTTCCAGGAGCTTAAACATCGCCTCCAGACGCCTCCGTTACTTGCCCATTTCGACGAATTCGCCGAGACAGAAATACATACTGACGCAAGCAGCGTAGGTCTTGGCGCCGTTCTTGTGCAGAGGGCTGACGGACTTGAAAGGGTTATTAGTTACGCCAGCCGATCGCTATCCAAAGCAGAAGCAAATTATTCCACAACAGAAAAGGAGTGCCTCGCCATCATCTGGGCTACGTCGAAATTTCGCCCCTACCTCTACGGCAGGCCCTACAAAGTTGTGAGCGACCACCACGCATTGTGTTGGCTAGCCACCTTGAAGGACCCTTCAGGTCGCCTCGCACGGTGGAGCCTGAGACTTCAAGAATATGACATTACTGTCATTTACAAGTCCGGCAAAAAACACTCCGACGCCGACTGTCTCTCTCGTGCGCCTGTCGACCAACCGCTACACGACGACCCGGATGACGACTTTTTCTTAGGAACGATAACTACCGACGACTTCGCTGAACGATAGAGGGCCGACCCGGAACTTAAGGCCCTAATAGAATACCTCGAAGGCAGGACCGCCGAAGTCCCGAAGGTATTCAAGCGCGCACTTAAGTCGTTCTTTCTACGAAATGGTCTTCTACAAAAGAAAAACTTTTCACCGCTTCGAGCTAAGTACCTGCTTGTGGTGCCTTCAGCTCTGCGACCAGAACTCCTGCAGGCCCTGCACGACGATCCGACGGCAGGGCACCTCGGTGTGTCTCGCACGCTCGCGAGAATACAAGATAGGTACTACTGGCCACGCCTTACCGCCGACGTCACTCGTTATGTGAGAACATGCCGGGACTGTCAGCGACGCAAGACACCGCCGACAAGGCCAGCGGGACTTCTGCAGCCAATTGATCCACCTTGCCGACCTTTCCAGCAGATTGGTATGGACCTACTGGGGCCGTTCTCGACGTCGGCTTTCGGAAACAAATGGATCGTGGTAGCTACCGACTGCCTCACCCACTACGCCGAGACAAAAGCCCTGCCAAAAGGCAGTGCATCCGAGGTAGCTAAGTTCTTCGTCGAAAATATCGTCCTACGTCACGACGCCCCGGAGGTCCTTATCACCGACAGAGGAACGGCATTCACTGCCGACTTAACTCAAGCGATCTTGGCATACAGCCAAACAAACCACCGCCGGACGACAGCGTACCAACCACAGACCAAGGGCCTCACCGAGCGGAACCACCGCCGGACGACAGCGTACCAACCACAGACCAAGGGCCTCACCGAGCGGCTTAACAAGACGATCGCCGACATGCTGTCAATGTACGTCGATGTCGAACACAAGACGTAGGACACCATTCTTCCGTATGTGACCTTCGCATACAACACGGCGGTGCAGGAGACGACGCAGATATCTCCATACAAATTGGTCTACGGAAGGAGCCCGGCAACGACGCTCGATGCCATGTTACCCAACGTCACCGACGAAGAAAACCTCGATGTGAGCGAGTACCTTCAACGCGCCGAAGAAACACGACAACTTGCGCGTCTCCGTATCAAGAATCAACAGACGACTGACAGCCACCGTTACAACCTTCGACGACGCTTCGTGAAATACCAGCCCGGTGAACGTGTTTGGGTGTGGACGCCGATACGCCGACGTGGACTAAGTGAAAAGCTTCTGCGACGGTACTTCGGACCGTACAGGGTGGTTCGACGTCTCGGCCCACTTGATTACGAGGTTGTCCCCGACGGCATCACGAACTCTCAACGACGCCGATCGCGACCTGAAGTCATCCATGTCGCGCGCCTCAAGCCGTTTCATGCGCGTTAACAAACTGAACTAGTGTTTTCTGTGTATTATCGTTGTATCGTAATTTATTCATCGTACTTTCTTGCATTATTATTGTATTTTCATCTTTAGTTAAAGCATCGGGACGATGCCTTTTTTTCAGAGGGGGGCAATGCCACGTTCCATTTCCTAAGTTTTTGTCATCGTCCCAAAACACCACACGATTCTCAGCGCGAACCGCGCCTGCTGGTTTAGAGAAGGTTCCAGACTGTAGTAGATCATTTCGATAAGATCACGCCCACTGTGCGAACGGTACAGATTGTTCTGGAACCTACGCCACCGCCAGTGATAACGCTAGAACATTCGACTGCAAGAGTATAAAATGCCGACGCGCTTCGCCGCTTGTCAGTTTTTGATCGAAGGCCGACGCTCCGTTCGCCGCTATTAGTCCGAGACTGCTATCTGTGCGAGACTGCTGCTGTAATTGGACTTTCCGTTTACCGGGCACAGGTACGCCCAAATAAGCAGTTAAATCCCAACACGAAGTCTCCTGTCTTCGGCCACGTCACGACCACGTGACAATATGTATGTGTGTATAAGTGTGAATGTATGTATATATATAACGGTGTGTGTATGTGTGTGTATGTATGTGTGTATGTATGATTATATATATATATATATATATGTGTGTGTGTATGTATGTATGTATGGGTGTGCGCATGTGTTTGTATATATGTGTGTATGTATGTATATGTGTATGTATGTATGTATGTGTGTGCATGTACGTGTGTATGTGTATGTGTTTATGTATGCGTGTATGTATGTATGTATGTATATATGTATGTATGTATGTATGCGTGTATGTATGTATGTATGTATATATGTATGTATGTATGTATGTATGTATGCGTATGTACGTATGTGTATGTATGATTGTATGTATGTGTGTATGTATGTATGTGTGTTTGTGGATGTATGTATGTGTGTGTGCATGTGTATGTGTGTGCATGTACATGTTTATGGGTGTATGTATGTGTTTATGTCTGTATGTATGTGCGTATGTTTGTATGTATGTGTGTGCATGTATGTGGGTATGCATGTATGTGTATGTATGTGCATAAATGTATGTGTTGATTGATTTGTGGGGTTTAACGTCCCAATATAAATGTATGTGTGTATATGTGCGTATGTGTGTATGTGTATATCTATGTGTGTGTGTACACGTGTATTTGTGTATGTATGTTTGTATGTGTGTGTGTATGTGTGCATGCATGTGTTTGTGGGTATGTATGTGTGTGCATGTATGTGTGTATACTTGTCTGTATGTGTGTATGTTTGTGTGTATGTGTGCGTATGTATGTGTGTAGGTGTGCATATGTATGTGTGTATGTGTGTTGGTATGTGTGTAGTTATGTGGGTATGCATGTATGTATGTGTGTGTATATATTTGTGTATGGTTGTGTATGATTGTGTGTATGCTTGTGTGTATGTATGTGTTCATGTATGTGTGTAAATATGTGTGTATGTGTATGCACGTGTGTAAGTGTGTATGCGTGTATGTATGTATGTATGTATGTATGTATGTATGTATGTATGTATGTATGTATGTATGTATGTATGCGTGTGTATGGGTGTATGTGTGTAGGTATGTGTGTGCATATGTGTGTATGTGTGTATGTTTGTGTGGGTGTACCTATGTGTGTATGTAGGTACGTGGGTGTATGTATGTGTTTGTATGTGTTTTAGTGTGTATGTATGTGTGTATGTATGTGTGTATGTATAAGTGTACGTATGTGTGTATATATGTATGTATAAGTGTATGTATGTGTGTATGTGTATGTAAGTGTGTAATTGTGTGTGTGTATGTATGTGTTTGCGAATGTGTGTGTGTATGTATGTGTGTGTATGTATGTGTGTATGTATTTGTGTATGTATGTATGCGGGTGTATGTATGGATGTTTGTGTATGTGTGTGCGTGTGTATGTATGTGTTTATGTGTGTGTATGCGTGTGCGTATGTATGTATGTATAAATGCGCATGTATGTGTGTATGTATGTGTGTAGGTATGTGTGTATGGATGTGTGTAAGTATGTATGTGCATGTATGTATGCGTGTATGTGTGTGTATGTGTGTGTGTATTTATAAGCATATTTGTGTATGTATGGTTGTATGTATGATTGTATGTGTGTATACGTGTGTCTGTGTGCACGTATGTGTGTATGTAAGTGTGTGTATGCATGTATGTGTGTGTATGTATGTGTGTGTGTGTATGTATGTGTATATTGCCACCCACACGTAGTGGGTCGACTGCAAGAGCGGCTCTACCATCTGGAGGAAATAAAGAAGATTTGCGTGTCTCTTCTCGGCTCGAGAGCCAGCCACGACTGACGCATCGTCCTAGAGCTAGCTACCCGGTTGTTCAATATATCTCCCAGTACTTGTGACTCATCGTGACAATATGTGTGTTGGTATCCGTGTATGTATGTGTGTATGTGTGTATATGGGTATGTATGTGTGTGTGCAAGTGTGTATCTATGTATGTGTGTGCACGTGTGTGTGTGTATGTATGTATGTGTGTATGAATGTATGTCTGTGTATGTGTATATCTATGTGTATGTATGTGTGTGTATGTATGTATGTGTGTGTAACTGTTTGTATGTGTGTATGTGTGTGTATGTATGTGTGAATGTGTGTTGTATGTGTGTAAGATTGTGTATGTATGTATGTATGTATGTATGTGCGTATATGTATGTGTGTGTATGTATGTGTGAGTATGTATGTATGTGAGTATGTGTGTATGTATGTATGTATGTATGTATGTATGTATGTATGTATGTATGTATGTATATGTGTGTATGCATGTGTGTATGTATGTTTGTATGTATGTATGTATGTATGTATGAATGTATGTATGTATGTGTAGGTATGTGTATGTATGTGTGTGTATGTGTGTGTACGTGTGAATGTGTGTGTAAGTGTGTATGTATGTGTGTATGATTGTGTGTATGCTTGTAAGTATGTATGTGTGTATATATGTGTGTGTATGTGTATATCTGTGTGTATGTGTGTGTATGTAAGTATGTAGGTATGTATGTATGTATGTGTATGTATTTATGTGTGTGTATGTGTGTATGAGACACAATCATACACAACCATACACATGTATATGTGTATGGTTGTGTATGATTGTGTCTATGTATGTGTGTATATATATGTGTGTATGTGTATATATGTGTGTATGTGTGTGTATGTAAGTATGTAGGTGTGTATGTATGTGTCTGTATTTATGTATGTGTGTATATGTGTATGTATGTGTGTATGTATGTGTGTATGTGTGTATTTATGTGTGTGTGTCTATGTGTTCGTATGCGTGTATGAGTGTGTATGTATGTGTGAATGTGTGTACGTATGTGTGTATGATTGTGTATGTAGGTTTGTATGGATTTGTGTATGTATGTTTTTGTGTGTGTATGTGGATATGTGTGTATGTATGTGTGTATGTATGTATCGGAGTAAGTGTATGTATGTATGTATGTATGTATGTATGTATGTATGTATGTATGTATGTATGTATGTATGTATTTGTGAGTGTAAGTATGTGTATGTATGTGTGTGTATGTATGTGTGTTTATGTATGTGTGTATATGTATGTGTGTGTATGTATGTATGTGTGTATGTGTGTATGTGCGTATGTATGTGTGTATGTGTATGTGTATGTATGTGTGCGTGTATATGAGTGATTGTATGTGTGTGTATGTGTGTGTCTGAATAGGTGTATGTGTATGAATCTGTGTAGGTATTTGTTACGTGTGTATGTATGTGGGTGTATGTGTGTATGTGTATTTAAATGTGTATGTATGTATGTGTGTGTATGTGTGTGTGCAGGTATATGTATGTGTGTGTATGTATGTACATATGTATGCATGTGCATATACGTGTATGTGTGCATGTACGCGTATGTGTATGTGTGTGTGTATGTGTGTATGTGTGTGTATGTGTGTGTATGTATGTGTGTATGTATGTACGTATGTGTTTGTATGTATGTGTGTATGTGTGTGATGTGTGTATGTATGTATGTGCGCATATGTGTGTGTATGTGTGTGCGTCTGTATGTATGTGTGTGAATGTATGTGGTTATGTGTGTATGTATGTGTGTATGTGTGTGTGTTTGTGTGTATGTGTGTGTTTGTGTGTATGTATGTGTATGTATGTGTGTATGTGTGTATGTATGCGTGTATGTATGTAGGTGTGTTTGTGTGTGTATGCGAATGTATGTATTTGTTTGTATGTATGTTTGTGTATGTGTGTATGTGTGTGTATGCGAATGTATGTATTTGTTTGTATGTATGTTTGTGTATGTGTGTATGTGTGTATGTGTGTGTATGTATGTGTCTATATGTGTGTATGTATGTGTGTATGTAAGTGTATGTGTGTATGTATAAACGTGTGTGAATGTGTTCATGTGTGTTTGTGTGTGTACGTATGTATGTATGTGTGTGTGTATTTGTGTGTATGCGTTGGGTGTTTATGTGTGTATGTATGTATGTATGTGTATATATGTATGTGTGTATAAGCGGGAATGTATATATATATATATATATATATATATATATATATATATATATATATATATATATATATATATATATATTCAGCAGGAAGTTCATGTATGTGCATGTATGTATATATATATATATATATATATATATATATATAACAGTGTGTATATGTGTGTGCATGTATGTGTGTATGTATGTATGTATGTATGTATGTGTGTATTTAAGTATGTATGTGTGTATGAGTGTATGCATGTGTGTGTGCATGTGTGTACGTATGTGTGTATGTTTGTCTGTATGTGTGTATGTGTTTGTAAGTGTGTGCATTCGTATACATGTGTGAATGTATGTATGTGTGTGTGTTTGTATATATGTGTGTGTATGTGTGTTTGTGTATGTGTTTATGTATATGTGCGCTTGTGTATGTATGTATGTATGTATGTATGTATGTATGTGTGTGTATGTGTATGTGCATAAATGTATGTGTGTATGTGTGTGTATGTGTGTATCTATGTGTGTATGTATACGTGTATTTGTGTATGTATGTTTGTATGTGTGTGTGTATGTGTGCATGCATGTGTTTGTGTGTATGTATGTGTGTATGTATGTATGTGTATATATGTATCAGCGCATGTGTGTATGTATGTATGTGTGTATGTAAGTGTGTCTATGCATGTATGTGTGTATGTTTGTGTGTATGTGTGCGTATGTATGTGTGTATGTGTGCATATGTATGTGTGTATGTGTGTTGGTATATGAGTAGGTATGTGGGTATGCATGTATATATGTGTGTGTATGCATTTGTGTATGGTTGTGTATGATTGTGTGTATGCTTGTGTGAATGTATGTGTTTATGTATGTGTGTAAATATGTGTGTATGTGTATGTACGTGTGTGTGTATGTGTGTATGTATGTATATGTGTATGTATGTATGTATGTATGCATGCGCGTATGTATGTATGTATGTATGTATGCGTGTGTATGGGTGTATGTATGTGTGTATGTATATGTGTGCATATGTGTGTATGTCTGTATGTTTGTGTGGGTGTACCTATTTGTGTATATGTGTATGTATAAGTGTATGTATGTCTGTATGTGTATGTAAGTGTGTAAGTGTGTGTGTATGTATGTGTGTGTTTGTGTGTATATGTATGTGTGTATGTATGTATGTGTTTATGTATTTGTGTATCTATGTGTATGTATGTATGTGTGTGTATGTGTGTGTAAGTATGTGTTTATGTGTGCGTATGTATGTATGTATATGTGCGCATGTATGTATGTATGTATATGTGTGTATGTATGTATGTGCATGTATGTATGTGTGTGTGTACGTGTGTGTATGTGTGTATGTATGTATGTCTGTATGAATGTATGTGTGTGTATGTGTTTATCTATGTGTATGTATGTATGTATGTGTGTGTAACTGTTTGTATGTGTGTATGTGTGTATATGTATGTGTGAATGTGTGTTGTATGTATATGATTGTGTATGTGTGTGTGTATGTATGTATGTATGTATGTATGTATGTATGTGCGTATATGTATGTGTGTGTATGTATGTGTGAGTATGTATGTATGTGAGTATGTGTGTATGTATGTGTGTATGTATGTATGTATATGTGTGTATGCTTGTGTGTATGTATGTTTGTATGTATGTATGTATGTATGTATGTATGTATGTAGGTATGTATGTGTAGGTATGTGTGTATGTGTGTGTATGTGTGAATGTGTGTGTGTGTGTGTGTATGTATTTGTGTATGTTTGTGTATGATTGTGTGTATGCTTGTGTGTATGTATGTGTGTATATATTTGTGTGTATGTGTATATCTGTGTGTATGTGTGTGTATGTAAGCATGTAGGTATGTATGTATGTGTGTGTATGTATGTATGTGTGTGTATGTGTGTATGAGTGTATGTATGTGTGTGTATGTATGTGTGTGCTATGTGTGTATGTGAGTATGTATGTATGTATGTATGTATGTATGTATGTATGTATGTATGTATGTATGTGTGTGTATGTGTGTGTGTATGTATGTGTATGTATGTAGGTGTGAATGTGTGTATGTATGTGTGTATGATTGTGTATGTAGGTGTGTATGAATTTGTGTATGTTTGTTTTTGTGTGTGTATGTGTGTGTGTATGTATGTAAGGGAGTATGTGTATGTATGTATGTATGTATGTATATGTAAATGTGTGCGTATGTTTGTGTATGTGTGTATGTATGTGTGTATGTATGTGTGTGTAAGGTTGTATGTGTGTTTGAGTGTATGTATGTATGTGTGTGTATGTATTTGTGCATGTGTGTATGTATGTGTGAGTGTAAGCATGTGTGTATGTGTGAATGTATGTGTGTATATGTATGTGTGTATATGTAAGTGTGTGTATGTATTTATGTGTTTATGTGTTTATGTATGTGTGTATGTATGTATGGGCATATGTGTGTATGTGTGTGATGTGTGTATGTATGTATGTGCGCGTATATGTGTGTATATGTGTGCGTGTGTATGTATGTGTGTGTATGTATGTGGTTATGTCAGTATGTGTGTGTGTATGTGTGTGTTTGTGTGTATGTATGTATGTATGTATGTATGTATGTATGTATGTATGTATGTATGTATGTATGTATGTATGTATGTATGGGTAGGTATGTGTATATATGTGTGTATGTATGTGTGTATGTGTGCATGTATGTATGTGTATGTATGTGTGTATGATTGTGTATGCATGTGTGTATGTTTGTATCTGTGTGTATGTTTGTGTGCATGTATGTATTTGTGTATGTGTGTATGTGTGTATGCGAATGTATGTATTTGTTTGTATGTGTGTGTATGTGTGTGTATGCATGTGTGTGAATGTGTGTGTGTGTTTTTGTAAGTGCATGTGTGTTTATGCTTGTGTATGTGTGTATGTATGTATGTATGTATGTATATATGTATGTATGTGTATGTATTTGTGTATGTGTATGTATGTATGTATGTATGTGTATGTGTATGTGTGTATATGTGTATGTATGTGTGTATGTGTGTGTTTGTGTATGTATGGATGTTTGTGTATGTGTTTGTGCATGTGTATGTATGTGTTTATGTGTGTAGGTGTATATGTGTGTGCGTATGTGTGTATGTATGTGTGTGCATGTATGTGTGTATGTATTTGTGTGTAGGTATGCGTGTATGCATGTGTGTGTATGTATGTGTGTATTTGTTTGTATGTGTGTAAGTATGTGTGTATGTATGTTTGTATGTATGATTGTATGTGTGTATACGTGTGTCTGTGTGTACGTATGTTTGTATGTAAGTGTGTGTATGCATGTATGTGTGTGTATGTATGTGTGTGTGTGTATGTATGTGTATATGTGTGTTGTTATCTGTGTATGTATGTGTGTATGTGTGTATATGGGTATGTATGTGTGTGTGCAAGTGTGTATCTATGTATGTGTGTGCACGTGTATGTGTGTATGTATGTATGTGAGTATGAATGTATGTCTGTGTATGTGTATATCTATGTGTATGTATGTGTGTGTATGTATGTTGTATGTGTGTAAGATTGTGTATGTATGTGTGTATGTATGTATGTGCGTATATGTATGTATGTATGTATGTATGTATGTATGTATGTATGTATGTATGTATGTGCAGGTATGTGTATGTATGTGTGTGATGTGTGTGTAAGTGTGTATGTATGTGCGTATGTTTGTGTATGATTGTGTGTATGCTTGTAAGTATGTATGTGTGTATATATGTGTATATCGGTGTGTATGTGTGTGTATGTAAGTATGTAGGTATGTATGTATGTGTGTGTATGTGTGTATGAGTGTATGTATCTGTGTGTATGTATGTGTGTGCTTATGTGTGTATGTGTGTATCTATGTGTGTGTACGTATGTGTGTATCTATGTATGTGTGTGCACGTATGTAGGTATGTGTGTTTGTATGTGTGTGTGTGTGTATGTATGTGTGTATGTATGTACGTATGTGTTTGTATGTATGTGTGTATGTGTGTGATGTATGTATGTATGTATTGATTGATTGATTGATTGATTTGTGGGGTTTAACATCCCAAAACCACCATATGATTATGAGAGACGCCGTAGTGGAGGGCTCCGGAAATTTTGACCACCTGGGGTTCTTTAACGTGCACCCAAATCTGAGTACACGGGCCTACAACATTTCCGCCTCCATCGGAAATGCAGCCGCCGCAGCCGGGAATCGAACCCGCGACCTGTGGGTCAGCAGCCGAGTACCTTAGCCACTAGACCACCGCGGCGGGGCGGTATGTATGTGCGCATATGTGTGTGTATGTGTGTGCGTCTGTATGTATGTGTGTGAATGTATGTGGTTATGTGTGTATGTATGTATATGTGTGTGTGTTTGTGTGTATGGGTGTGTTTGTGTGTGTATGTGTATGTATATATGTATGTATGTATGTGTGGGTAGGTATGTGTGTATATGTGTGTATGTATGTGTGTATGTGTGTATGTAGGTATCTGTGTATGTGTGTGTATGTGTGTATGTATGTGTGTATGATTGTGTATGCATGTGTGTATGTGTGTGTGTATGTATGCGTGTATGTATGTATGTGTGTATGTGTGTGTATGCGAATGTATGTATTTGTTTGTATGTATGTTTGTGTATGTGTGTATGTGTGTATGTGTGTGTATGTATGTGTCTATATGTGTGTATGTATGTGTGTATGTAAGTGTATGTGTGTATGTATATACGTGTGTGAATGTGTTTATGTGTGTTTGTGTGTGTACGTATGTATGTATGTGCGTGTATTTGTGTGTATGCATTGTGTGTTTATGTATGTATGTATGTATGTATGTATGTGTATATATGTATGTGTGTATGTATGATTGTATATATATGTGTGTATGTATGTATGTATGTATGTATGTATGTGTGTGTGTGTGTATTTAAGTATGTATGTGTGTATGTGTGTCTGTGTGTGAATGCGTATGTATGTATGTATGTATGTATGTGTTTGTATGTATGTGTGTGTATGTGTGTATGTGTGTGTATGAGTGTATGCATGTGTGTGTGCATGTTTGTACGTATGTGTGTATGTTTGTCTGTATGTGTGTATGTGTTTGTAAGTGTGTGCATGTGTATACATGTGTGAATGTATGTGTGTGTGTGTTTGTATATATGTGTGTGTATGTATGTGTATGTATGTATGTATGTGCACGTATGTGTGTGTTTGTGTGTGTGTATGTGTGTGTATGTATGTGGTTATGTGTGTATGCATGTGTGTATGTATGCGTGTTTCTATGTGTGTATGTGTGTATGTATGTATGAATGTGTGGGTAGGTATGTGTGTATGTATGTGCGTGTATATATGTGTGTATGTGTTTTTATGTGTGTGTATGTGTGTATGTGTATGTGTTTATGTATATGTGCGTTTGTGTATGTATGTATGTATGTATGTATGTATGTATGTATGTGTGTGTGCATGTGTATGTGGGTATGAATGTATGTGTATGCATGTATGTGTGGTAGGTATGTGTGTATGTGTGTGTATGTATGTGTGTATATGTATGTGCATAAATGTATGTGTGTATGTGTGTATCTATGTGTGTATGTATACGTGTATTTGTGTATGTATGTTTGTATGTGTGTGTGTATGTGTGCATGCATGTGTTTGTGTGTATGTATGTGTGTATGTATGTGTGTATGTATGTATGTGTATATATGTATAAGCGCATGTTTGTATGTATGTATGTGTGTATGTAAGTGTGTCTATGCATGTATGTGTGTATGTTTGTGTGTATGTGTGCGTATGTATGTGTGTATGTGTGCATATGTATGTGTGTTTGTGTGTTGGTACAAGAGTAGGTATGTGGGTATGCATGTATGTATGTGTGTGTATGTATTTGTGTATGGTTGTGTATGATTGTGTGTATGCTTGTGTGTATGTATGTGTTTATGTATGTGTGTAAATATGTGTGTATGTGTATGTCCGTGTGTGTGTGTATGTGTGTATGTATGTATATGTGTATGTATGTATGTATGTATGTTTGTATGTATGTATGTATGTATGTATGCATGCATGTATGTATGTATGTATGTATGCGTGTGTATGGGTGTATGTATGTGTGTATGTATGTACGTGTGTGTATGTGTGTATGTACAAGTGTACGCATGTGTGTATATGTGTATGTATAAGTGTATGTATGTCTCTATGTGTATGTAAGTGTGTAAGTGTGTGTGTGTATGTATGTGTGTGTATGTGTGTATGCATGTATGTGTTTATGTATTTGTGTTTGTATGTGTATGTATGTATGTGTGTGTATGTGTGTGTATGTATGTGTTTATGTGTGTGTATGTATAGATGTTTGTGTATGTGTGTGTATGTATGTGTTTAAGTGTGTATGTGTGTGCGTATGTATGTATGTATATGTGCGCATGTATGTGTGTATGTATATGTGTGTAGGTATGCGTGTATGTATGTATGTGCATGTATGTATGTGCACGTATGTATGTGTGTGTATGTGTGTATGTATGTATGTGTGTATTTATAAGCATATTTGTGTATGTATGTTTGTATGTATGATTGTATGTGTGTATACGTGTGTCTGTGTGTACGTGTGTGTGTATGTAAGTGCGTGTATGCATGTATGTGTGTGTATGTATGTGTGTGTGCAAGTGTGTGTACGTGTGTGTGTATGTATGTATGTATGTGTGTATGAATGTATGTGTGTGTATGTGTGTATCTATGTGTATGTATGTGTGTGTATGTATGTATGTGTGTGTAACTGTTTGTATGTGTGTATGTGTGTATATGTATGTGTGAATGTGTGTTGTATGTGTGTATGATTGTGTATATGTGTGTGTATGTATGTATGTATGTGCGTATATGTTTGTGTGTGTATGTATGTGTGAGTATGTATGTATGTGAGTATGTGTGTATGTATGTATGTATATGTGTGTATGCATGTGTGTATGTATGTTTGTATGTATGTATGTATCTAAGTATGTATGTATGTATGTAGGTATGTATGAATGTATGTATGTATGTGTTGGTGTGTGTGTATGTATGTGTGTGTATGTGTGAATGTGTGTGTATGTGTGTATGTATGTGTGTATATATGTGTGTGTATGTGTATATTTGTGTGTATGTGTGTGTATGTAAGTATGTAGGTATGTATGTATGTGTGTGTATGTATGTATGTGTGTGTATGTGTGTATGAGTGTATGTATGTGTGTGTATGTATGTGTGTATGTATGTGTGTATGTATGTGTGTATGTATGTGTATGTATGTAGGTGTGAATGTGTGTATGTATGTGTGTATGATTGTGTATGTAGGTGTGTATGGATTTGTGTATGTTTGTTTTTGTGTGTGTCTGTGTGTGTATGTATGTGAGGGAGTATGTGTATGTATGTATGTATGTATGTATGTATGTATGTATGTATGTATGTATGTATGTATGTATGTATGTATGTATGTGTAAATGTGTTCGTGTGTGTGTATGTGTGTATGTATGTGTGTGTAAGGTTGTATGTGTGTTTGAGTGTATGTATGTATGTATGTGTGTGTATGTATTTGTGCATGTGTGTATGTATGTGTGAATGTAAGTATGTGTGTATGTGTGAATGTAAGTATGTGTGTATGTGAGAATGTATGTGTGTGCGCGTGTATGTATGTGTGTGTATGTATGTGGTTATGTGTGTATGTATGTGTGTATGTGTGTGTGTTTGTGTGTATGTGTGTGTTTGTGTGTATGTATGTATGTATGTATGTATGTGTGTATGTATGGGTAGGTATGTGTATATATGTGTGTATGTATGTGTGTATGTGTGCATGTATGTATGTGTATGTATGTGTGTATGATTGTGTATGCATGTGTGTATGTTGGTATCTGTGTGTATGTTTGTGTGCATGTATGTATTTGTGTATGTGTGTATGTGTGTATGCGAATGTATGTATTTGTTTGTATGTATGTGTATGTGTGTGTATGCATGTGTGTGAATGTGTGTGTGTGTGTTTATGTAAGTGCATGTGTGTGTATGTGTGTGTATGTGTGTATGAATGTAGGTATGTATGTATGTGTATGTATTTGTGTATGTGTATGTATGTATGTATGTATGTATGTGTGTATGTGTGTGTTTGTGTATGTATGGATGTTTGTGTATGTGTTTGTGCATGTGTATGTATGTGTTTATGTGTGTAGGTGTGTATGTGTGTGCGTATGTGTGTATGTATGTGTGTGCATGTATGTGTGTATGTATTTGTGTGTAGGTATGCGTGTATGCATGTGTGTGTATGTATGTGTGTATTTGTTTGTATGTGTGTAAGTATGTGTGTATGTATAAGTGTATTTGTGTATGTATGTTTGTATGTATGTGTGTATGTGCATATACACGTGTATGCGTGTAAGTATGTGTGTATGTAAGGGTGTGTATGCATGTATGTGTGTATGTATGTATGTATGTGTGTGTGAATGTGTGTATGTATGTGTGTATGTATGTATGTGTATGTATGTATTTGTGTATGTATGATTGTGTATGTATGTATGTGTGTGTGTATGTGTGTATGTATGTGTGTATGTGTGTGTATGTGTGTGCGTATGTGTGTATGTATGTGTGTGCATGTATATGTGTATGTATGGGTGTATGTATGTGTGTATGTATGTGCATGTGTGTATGTGTGTTTGCGTGTATAAATAAGTGCATTTGTGTATGTATGTTTGTATGTATGATTGTATGTGTGTATACATGTGTCTGTGTGTACGTATGTGTGTATGTAAGTGTGTGTATGCATGTATGTGTGTGTATGTATGTGTGTGTATGTGTGCGTATGTATGTGTGTATGTGTGTATATGGGTATGTATGTGTGTGTGCAAGTGTGTATGTATGTATCTGTGTGCACGTGTGTGTATGTATGTGTGTGTATGCATGTATGTGCGTGAATGTGTGTATCTATGTGTGTGTATGTATGTGTGTGTATGTGTGTGTGTGTATGTGTGAATGTGTGTATGTATGTGTGTATGATTGTGTATGTATGTGGGTATGTTTTTGTGTGTGTATGTATGTATGTGTGTATGTATGTATGTGTGTATATGTATGTAAGTATGTATGTATGTATGTTTGTATGTATGTATGTATGTCTACCTGTATGTATGAATGTCTGTATGTATGTATGTATGTATGTGTGTATGCGTGTATGTGTGTGTATGCGTTGTGTGTTTATGTATGTATGTATGTATGTATGTATGTGTATATATTGCCACGTTCAATTTCCTAAGTTTTCTTATCGTCCCAAAACACCACACGATTCTCAGCACAAACCGCGCCTGCAGTTTTAGAGATGGTTCCAAACTGTAGTAGATCATTTCGATAAGATAACGCCCACTGTGCGAACGGTACAGATTGTTCTGGAACCTACGCCACCACCAGTGATAACGCTAGAACATTCGACGGCAAGAGTATAAAATGCCGACGCGCTTCGCCGCTTGTCAGTTGTTGATCGAAGGCCGACGCTCCGTTCGCCGCTATCAGTCCGAGACTGCTATCTGTGCGAGACTGCTGCTGTAATTGGACTTTCCGTTTACCGGGCACAGGTTCGCCCAAATAAACAGTTAAATCCCAACACGAAGTCTCCTGTCTTCGGCCACGTCACGACCCCGTGACATCTGGTGGAGGTGCTGCTTCGTTCATGTACCGGACGCCCCCGTCAAGCCGTGAACCCAGCCCACGTCGCGGAGAAGACACCGACGCCAACCAAGAGCAGCGAACAAGCCGCCGACAGCAAGGGCTACCACCGGATTACGGGCTTCTACAAGACAAGGCGCGGAAGACCAAGGCCATGACAGCGACTGCAGCGACAATGACAACCGCAGCGTCCCAGCCCACGATGGTCATGCATCAACCCAGGGAACCACCAATTTTCCATGGATCATCGTTCGAAGACCCGGAGTCCTGGCTAGAAATATACGACCATGTGGCCGCCCTCAACCACTGGGACCATGAGGAAAAGCTGCGTCGTGCGTTCTTCTATTTGGAAGACACCGCAAGGACCTGGCTCGAAAATCGAGAGTCCACTCTCCGAACGTGGGATGTTTTCTGCGGCGCATTTCTGCAAACGTTCGCGAGCGTCGCTCACAAAGAGAGGGCCGCTGCTCTACTAGAGACCCGGGTTCAGCTAACAAATGAGAAGGTTGGAATTTTCACAGAGGAGATGACCCGCCTATTTCGTCACGCTGACCCAGACATGCCTGAGGAGAAGAAAGTTCGTTTCCTCATGCGAGAGGTCAAACAGGAGCTCTTCGCGGGACTAATGAGGAATCCACCGAACACCGTCCAAGAATTTGTATCCGAGGTGACCACCATCGAAAAAACCCTTGACATGCACACTAGACAGTATAATCGTCGCCTGACTCCAGAATAGCCTACCAACAATTTTCCTCTATCATTTCAAATGCAGTCACGGCCGCTTCAACATTAGTAGTAAGCAGAAAAAAGTACCTTGTCCCAATGAATCCGTGGTTGACACCTAACCTGTTAAAATATCTTCGGAAAAAGGATCACTTATACAAAAAGACGAAAAAGTGCCCTTTCAATGTTCACCTTCAAAAGCGCTATAAAGAGTATTCAAATACATTAGGAACGTTACCTAAAGCCGCTAAATTAAGGTATTTCGAAGATAAAAGAAAGCGAGCCGGAAATGACGTTAAGCAGCAGTGGAAAACTGTAAACAATTTTCTTGGCAGGACTACGGCACATTCATATTAATTCACTCAGAAAAATGTGTGATCGATAACCCATCTGATATCGCGAACTCTTTCAATGACTCATTCGGCATTGATATTCCTCAGTCGACAGCATCCCTCGAACACACTTGTTCACGATTACCACATTCATTCTTCCTTTATCCGACGTCACCCGAGGAAGTGTTCACCGTTATCAATAGTATTAGAAATACAAGCGCTGGTCTCGATAAGTTCTTTGCTGCCGACATGAAACTGATAGCTCATTTAATCTGTGATGCATTATGTCATATTATAAATCTTGTATTTGGAACTGGGTTCTTCCCTACATCTCTGAAAAAAGCAAAAATTATTTCCGTTTTTAAAAAAGGCGACAAGCGTTTAATCTCCAATTACCGGCCTATAGCAATTACTTCATTCTTCAGTAAGGTCACAGAAAAGCTTTTTTGCGGGACGTTTACGGTGTTATCTAGACAAGTTTCACATTCTTTCTAACAAACAGTTCGGTTTCAGGCCCGGTTACTCAACTGAACTCGCCATGATATCGCTAACAGAGGAAATTAAATATGCTATTGACTGCGGTAGTGTTGTTGGAGGCGTTTTTCTTGACCTTTCAAAAGCATTTGATTCTATATGGCACGACATTTTATTTCAGAAACTACAATCATTTGGTGTATCTGGCGTTCCACTAGAACTAATTCGTAACTATTTGCGTGATCGAGAACAGGTGGTATATGTGTCCGGTACCTTTTCCAACCCTAAAACCATAAACATCGGTGTTCCACAGGGTTCAATTTGGGGCTCGCGTTTATTTTTAATTTATATAAACGATCTTCCTCAATGTCTAGCACATTCGTCCTGTATACTGTATGCGGATGATACCACTATATTAACTACGGATAAAGACGTTGACTCGATGTTGTTTAAACTAAATACCGACCTGATAAATATCGTTAAATGGTTCAATAAGAATAAATAAAACATAAATGCTAAAAAGTCAAACTTCGTTGTATTTTCGTCACCTAATCGAATTATACCTAGGAACCCCTCTGTCTTCGTAAGCGATACTCAAATTCATTCTTCCTCTAGTACAATGTTTCTCGGGGTCAAATTAGATGCACATTTAAAGTTTAATTCACATCTTTTAGAGCTTACGCGGAAAGCCGCATATGCCAGTCGAATATTTCTAAAAGTTCGCCCGTTCTTTCGTTTTGAAATATTGTTGTCATTTTACTATGCTTTCTTTCACAGCAACATAATCTATTGCATTTCATCATAGGGAAATACGTATGCCACTCATTTATCAGCCATCCAACATCTTCAAAACCAAGCGTTGAGAATAATAACGTTCAGTGGCTTCATGTCCAATGCATCAGCCTTACTCTGTTCGCATGGAATTTTATCACTTCAGAAGCTGGCTAAATATTTTCTCGGCAGTCTCATTTACAAATATGTGAAAGGAAAACTTCCGATTCCTTTACTACACTCAAGTCAGTTTCCTCAGTCGTCATCGACTCGTTTGCAAAGGCTAATAACTTCCTTTTACCCAAACCTAGGACTAATTATGGCAAGTTTACTACAAAATTTTCTTCTATTTACCTGTGGAATTCTTTACCTTTGGAGATCAAAAATAGATCCCTCGAAATGTTTAAAAAAGGCTTGCGTTTGCACCTATTAAATTCTTAATGCATTATACTATAATAAAATGAATGTTATTGCATTTTTCTGTTAGTTTTTTGTGCTCATCGGTACACCTTGTATAACTTATGTTCGCTATTTCGTGTTTATCTGTACAATTTGTATATCTTAAATTTTCTATCCTTACCGTAACAATGCTTGATATTATACAGAGTGAATGTTATTGCATTTTCGTGTTAGTTTTTGCATGCTTAGCTGTACATTTTTTATAACTTACGTTCGCTATTTTGTGCTTATCTGTACATTTTGTATACCTTCAGTTTTCTTTCCTTACCATTCTTTACTATTACGTTGTATCGCTCATGTATGATTTTACAGGAGGTCTCACTCACAGTCTCACGACTTTGAGACCTCCTTCTGTATTTGTACATAACACATGCACTTGTATCACTTATATTTCAATTCTGAATATATTCTGTATTTCAATTCTGAATAAATTCTGAAATGCGCTGCTGCTCAAACCAGTGACTCCGAAAACCTGCGTGAAACGATCCGAGCGATCGTGCGGGAAGAGCTGCGCAAACTGTTGCCTTCGGCGCACCCTCAAGTGGATTCGATCGCCGACATTGTGCGAGAAGAAGTTCGGCAATCACTTCGAATTCCCCAAACACCGCTGCCCGAGCCAGAAACTATGAGCTACGCCGCTGCAGTGCGCCACAACGCTCCTCCCCGTCCCCGCCAAAACGCCGCCCCGTCGCACTTCCGTCGCCAAACACCACCGCCGCCACCACCCCGACCGACGACCTACCGTTCACCAGCGGGCCAGTGCATTGCGCCGAGAAAAACTGACGTTTGGCGCACCCCTGACCACCGCCCACTGTGCTACCACTGCGGCGAGGCCGGGCACACTTACCGCCGTTGCCACTACCGACAGATGGGACTGCGTGGCTTCGCCGTCGATGCACAACGTCCGCAGCCAGGGGAACGGCCACGTGACATTGCCGACTACCTGACAGGAACTCAATGGACACCCCGAAGTTCTTCCCGTTCGCCGTCGCCCAGCCGCCGCATGTCACCGCAACCCCGGCAGTACTCCAGCCCAACGCGGGGCCGGTCTCCTAGCCCGTAACCGGGAAACTAAGGGCAGCAACCGGTGGAGGTGCGGTTGCTGTGCGACGAACTACCGAAGATCTTCCGACGACGACGACGCCGCGACGGAGCTTTCCGAACACAATGCCAGCCTGGCAAAGCCCTGGCGGCGAAAGCTCACTTACCGGAGGTGGCCTGACGACGCAACATGGAAGCAGCGGATCAAGCCGACGCAGCCGTGACCCGACGCCACGCCCTAACTGTAATGCGAGACGGCGAACTAGCGACATCGACGTTCTTATCGACGGCCACAGTGTGACCGCTCTCGTCGATACTGGAGCCGACTATTCTGTCATCAGTGGGTCGTTTGCCGCGAAGCTAAAGAAAGTTAGGACAGCTTGGAAAGGCCCTGAAATCCGCACAGCCGGAGATCATCTCGTAACGCCTGCAGGAATCTGCACAGCGAGAGTCACCATTAACGACCGTATTTATCCTACAGACTTCGTAGTCCTACAGCGTTGCTCGAGAGATGTCATCCTTGGCATGGACTTCTTATGCCTCCATGGTGCTGTCATCAACCTAAAAACAAAGTCGATAACGTTATCCACAGAAGAAGCATTACCGCCACGCACGCAGTCAGGACACCATGCCTTGAATGTGCTGGAAGAACAAGTCACCATTCCGCCTTGCTCAAGCGTCATTATTTCAGTCGGCGCTCCTAAATCACCTGACTTGGAAGGCATCATTGAAGGCAGTCAGCATCTGTTGGTCACCCGAAATATTTGCGTCGCAAGAGGAATTGCAGAGCTGCGGGGAAGCAAAGCAATGGTTATGCTCACAAATTTCAGCAATGAGTACAAACATGTGAACAAAGGAACAACGGTCGCATACATCGAAGAAATTGTCGAAGCCACCAGTGCTTTCGCCCTCGCCGATTCTGTGGAACCTGCTCAGAGGAACCACGCCCCTCCCATAGTTTTCGACGTCAATCCCAGACTTCCGAACGATAAGCAAGAACAGCTCAATGCCCTGGTCGTGCAATACGAAGATTGCTTCTCGTCGTCATCGAAAGTTCGGCAGACCCCAATCACGAAACATCGCATCATAACCGACGAAAATGCCAGACCACTCCGTCAGAGTCCGTACAGGGTTTCGACGTGAGAACGTGAGGCCATGAAGAGACAAGTTGATGAAATGCTGCGGGATGACATTATCCAGCCGTCCAAGAGTCCATGGGCATCCCCCGTGGTGTTAGTGAAGAAAAAGGATGGGACCCTACGTTTCTGCGTCGATCATCGCCGCCTGAACAAAATCACAAGAAAGGACCTGTATCCTCTCCCACGAATAGACGACGCACTTGATCGGCTCCATAACGCCAAGTACTTTTCGTCAATGGACCTCAAGACTGGCTATTGGCAAATTGAAGTCGACGAAAGAGACCGAGAGAAGACAGCGTTTATAACACCGGACGGCCTCTTCGAGTTTAAGGTCATGCCCTTCGGCCTTTGCTCAGCACCTGCAACTTTTCAACGCGTTATTGATACAGTACTGGCAGGATTGAAGTGGCAGACTTGCCTTGTGCACTTGGACGACGTCGTCGTGTTTTCCTCGAGTTTCGACGAGCATCTTCGGCGCCTTGAAGCTGTACTTCAAGCCATCAAGACTTCCGGACTCACACTGAAGCCAGAAAAGTGCAGATTTGCGTATGAGGAGCTCTTGTTTCTGGGGCACGTTATCAGCTAGTCTGGAGTTCGTCCCGATCCACGGAAAACAGCCGCCATCGCCGACTTCCCGCCGCCCACTGACAAGAAAGCCGTGCGCCGATTTCTGGGCCTGTGTGCCTATTATAGGCGGTTCGTGAAAAACTTCGCCCGCATCGCCGATCCTCTCACTAACCTTACCAAGGCCGACGTGGAGTTTAAGTGGGAAACGCCGCAGAAACACGCTTTCCAGGAGCTTAAACATCGCCTCCAGACGCCTCCGTTACTTGCCCATTTCGACGAATTCGCCGAGACAGAAATACATACTGACGCAAGCAGCGTAGGTCTTGGCGCCATTCTTGTGCAGAGGGCTGACGGACTTGAAAGGGTTATTAGTTACGCCAGCCGATCGCTATCCAAAGCAGAAGCAAATTATTCCACAACAGAAAAGGAGTGCCTCGCCATCATCTGGGCTACGTCGAAATTTCGCCCCTACCTCTACGGCAGGCCCTACAAAGTTGTGAGCGACCACCACGCATTGTGTTGGCTAGCCACCTTGAAGGACCCTTCAGGTCGCCTCGCACGGTGGAGCCTGAGACTTCAAGAATATGACATTTTTGTCATTTACAAGTCCGGCAAAAAACACTCCGACGCCGACTGTCTCTCTCGTGCGCCTGTCGACCAACCGCTACACGACGACCCGGATGACGACTTTTTCTTAGGAACGATAACTACCGACGACTTCGCTGAACGATAGAGGGCCGACCCGGAACTTAAGGCCCTAATAGAATACCTCGAAGGCAGGACCGCCGAACTCCTGAAGGTATTCAAGCACGCACTTAAGTGGTTCTTTCTACGAAATGGTCTTCTACAAAAGAAAAACTTTTCACCGCTTCGAGCTAAGTACCTGCTTGTGGTGCCTTCAGCTCTGCGACCAGAACTCCTGCAGGCCCTGCATGACGATCCGACGGCAGGGCACCTCGGTGTGTCTCGCACGCTCGCGAGGATACAAGATAGGTACTACTGGCCACGCCTTACCACCGACGTCACTCGTTATGTGAGAACATGCCGGGACTGTCAGCGACGCAAGACACCACCGACAAGGCCAGCGGGACTTCTGCAGCCAATTGATCCACCTTGCCGACCTTTCCAGAAGATTGATATGGACCTACTGGGGCCGTTCTCGACGTCGGCTTTCGGAAACAAATGGATCGTGGTAGCTACCGACTACCTCACCCGCTAC
Source organism: Rhipicephalus microplus (assembly GCF_043290135.1). NCBI lineage: Eukaryota > Metazoa > Arthropoda > Arachnida > Ixodida > Ixodidae > Rhipicephalus > Rhipicephalus microplus. The sequence continues at coordinate 1,798,821 of NW_027464628.1, forward strand.
GCCGAGACAAAAGCCCTGCCAAAAGGCAGTGCATCCGAGGTAGCTAAGTTCTTCGTCTAAAATATCGTCCTACGTCACGACGCCCCGGAGGTCCTTATCACCGACAGAGGAACGGCATTCACTGCCGACTTAACTCAAGCGATCTTGGCATACAGCCAAAGAAACCACCGCCGGACGACAGCGTACCACCCACAGACCAAGGGCCTCACCGAGCGGCTTAACAAGACGATCGCTGACATGCTGTCAATGTACGTCGATGTCGAACACAAGACGTGGGACACCATTCTTCCGTATGTGACCTTCGCATACAACACGGCGGTGCAGGAGACGACGCAGATATCTCCATACAAATTGGTCTACAGAAGGAGCCCGGCAACGACGCTCGATGCCATGTTACCCAACGTCACCGACGAAGAAAACCTCGATGTGAGCGAGTACCTTCAACGCGCCGAAGAAACCCGACAACTTGCGCGTCTCCGTATCAAGAATCAACAGACGACCGACAGCCACCGTTACAACCTTCGACGACGCTTCGTGAAATACCAGCCCGGTGAACGTGTTTGGGTGTGGACGCCGATACGCCGACGTGGACTAAGTGAAAAGCTTCTGCGACGGTACTTCGGACCGTACAGGGTGGTTCGACGTCTCGGCCCACTTGATTACGAGGTTGTCTCCGACGGCATCACGAACTCGCAACGACGCCGATCGCAACCTGAAGTCGTCCATGTCGCGCGCCTCAAGCCGTTTCATGCGCGTTAACAAACTGAACTAGTGTTTTTTGTATTATTGTTGTATCGTAATTTATTCATCGTACTTTCTTGCATTATTATTGTATTTTCATCTTTAGTTAAAGCATCGGGACGATGCCTTTTTTTCAGAGGGGGGCAATGCCACGTTCCATTTCCTAAGTTTTTGTTGTCGTCCCAAAACACCACACGATTCTCAGCGCGAACCGCGCCTGCAGGTTTAGAGAAGGTTCCAGACTGTAGTAGATCATTTCGATAAGATCACGCCCACTGTGCGAACGGTACAGATTGTTCTGGAACCTACGCCACCGCCAGTGATAACGCTAGAACATTCGACGGCAAGAGTATACAATGCCGACGCGCTTCGCCGCTTGTCAGTTGTTGATCGAAGGCCGACGCTCCGTTCGCCGCTATTAGTCCGAGACTGCTATCTGTGCGAGACTGCTGCTGTAATTGTACTTTCCGTTTACCGGGCACAGGTTCGCCCAAATAAGCAGTTAAATCCCAACACGAAGTCTCCTGTCTTCGGCCACGTCACGACCACGTGACAATATGTATGTGTGTATAAGTGTGAATGTATGTATATATATAACGGTGTGTGTATGTGTGTTTATGTATGTGTGTATGTATGATTATATATATATATTATGACGACTCGGTTGTAGCGAGGTTTATTGGCCGTGAACTCGGGAACGAACAAGCGCAACGGACCCGACAAAGAAGCGCTCGTGCCAAGCAGATGATGATTGTCAGCCAGAACATATGATGATGATTGAGTGCTGTTCAGATGAGGATGAAGCGCATAATAGATGCCTACACTGATTCCCCCCCCCCCCGTGTAAGCGGCCAGCCTGGCCGCTGCGGGCGGGTAGTCAAGGTGACGATGAACGTCGTGTGAAAAGCTTCATGCGAGAAACGTGTACAATTTCGGTGCTGCGGTTACGGCTGTCAGTTGGCACGACAAGAGGCGTCACACGATAGTTGACAGGTGAAGTCTGCTCTAAAACAACATATGGGCTGATGAATCTAGGCTGGAACTTGTCGCAGAGACCAGGTGTGCGAATTGGTGTCAATAGGAGCACCTCGTCACCCGGTCGGAATGATACCACACGATGAGAGGTGTCGTAGACGGCCTTCCTTGCTTGTTGCGTAGCTTCCGTGTTCATACGAGCGCGCTGGCGGCACTGGGCAAGGCGAGAAATATATTCTTCGCAAGAAGATGGTGATGTAGGGCCATTGCTGGTGAAGAAGGAAACATCGATAAAGAAAGTAGGTGAACGTCCGTAAACGAGATGAAACGGTGAGTAGCCTGTTGTGCGCTGAACAGCGGTGTTGTAGGCGAAAGTGAGGAACGGTAGAAGTTTATCCCAGTTTCTGTGATCTGGTTGAATGTATACGGCGATCATGTCGGCAAGGGTTCGATGAAATCTCTCGGTCAGACCATTTGTTTGAGGATGGTAGCTAGACGCCATCTTGTGTGTGGTACCAGAAACGCGAAGAACTTCACCTAAAAGCTGTGATAAAAACACCTTTCCACGGTCACTCAGAAGTACACGAGGTGCACCATGACGTAGTATTATGGCCTGAAGGACGAAGTCAGCAACTTCCGAAGCTGAACCAGTAGCTACTGAAGTTGTCTCGGCGTAGCGTGTCATATGGTCTACGGCGGTGACTATCCATCTATTTCCAGCACCAGTAACAGGAAGGGGTCCATAAAGATCGACACCGACGACCTCGAAAGGTGTTGTAGGGCACGTCATTGGCTGTAACTGACCAGCTGGGGGAGATGTCGGAAGTTTGCGAAGTTGGCATGGAGAGCAGGAACCCACGTACTTTGCTACGCTGGTAGAAATCCCAGGCCAATAAAAGCGGCTTCGAATGCGGTCGTAGGTTTTGTGAAAGCCTAGGTGGCCAGCAGTCAAATCGTCATGAAAGGCGTTAAGTGCATGATGTTGAAGAGCGCGTGGCAGAACAGGTACCCAGCGTGTGCCGTCAGGATGATATATGTGACGATACAGCACACCATCCTGAAACTTGAAGTGCTCGAGTTGTCGACGAAGGCGTGCATTGGGTGGACGCGTAGCTCCTGAAAGGTGGTCTATAATGCGCCGACAATACGGGTCAGCCTGCTGGTGAGAACTGAACGGTTGTTCATCGTCGATTGGCGGTTGGTACAGCGAGGCGAGCAAGGCAACAGAAGTGGGAGTCACGTCCGCACTGGTGTCGTTTGAGGTGGCAGCTGGAGTGTCTAACGACGCTGTAGGTAGTGGGCAACGAGAAAGAGCGTCGGCGTCTTGATGTTTTTTGCCCGATTTATAAATAATCTCAAACTGATACTCCTGTAGGCGTAAAATCCAACGACCCAAGCGTCCGGACAAGTTCTTCATTGTAGAAAGCCAGCATAAGGCGTGGTGGTCCGTTACGATGGTGAATTGACGGCCGTACAGATAAGGACGGAACTTTTGTATGGACCAAACCACAGCGAGGCACTCCTGCTCAGTGATGGTATAGTTTTTTTCGGTAGAAGTTAGCACTCGGCTAGCATATGCGATGACCCTTTCCCGTCCAGAGTTATCGCGTTGGAGGAGAACAGCACCTATACCGCAGCCGCTGGCGTCGGTATGCAGGAGTGTTGGGGCGGTGTCATCAAAATGGCAGAGTACAGGTTCTGACGTCAAAGCTTTCTTCAATAGGTGAAACGCCGACTGACATTCCTCGGACCACACAAAGGGTGCATTAGATGCAAGTAGTTTGTGAAGTGGCGCAGCTATTGAAGCGAAATTTTGTATGAAGCGACGAAAATATGATGCGAGGCCAAGAAAACTTCGCAAATCCTTAAGTCTTGTGGGGCATGGAAATCGAAGGACGGCGGCGATCTTTTCGGGGTCAGGGCGAATACCGTCCTTGCTGACGACATGACCGAGACCCTTGATGGATTTGGTGGCGAAACGGCACTTCTTAGTGTTGAGCTGCAGACCCGCACCGGCGAGGCATGTTAGGACGTCATCCAAGCGGCTCAGGTGCTGAGAAAACGTTGATGAAAAGATGATAATGTCATCAAGGTAGCAGAGACACGTCTTCCATTTCAGACCACGCAGGACAGTGTCGATCATGCGTTCAAACGTCGCGGGCGCATTGCAGAGCCCGAAAGGCATCACGTTAAATTCGTATAGGTCATCGGGGGTTGCAAATGCCGTTTTTTCTTTGTCGTCATCGTGCATGGGAATTTGCCAATATCCCGAACGCAAATCAAGGCTTGAATAGTATTCGGCGCCTTGCAGTGAATCAAGGGCGTCGTCGATGCGTGGCATGACGTATACGTCCTGGCGTGTGATGTTGTTAAGTGCCCGGTAATCAACGCAAAAGCGCACGGAGCCATCTTTTTTCCGTACCAAAACAACAGGGGATGACCAAGGGCTAGTTGATGGACGAATTATTTCTCGTTGGAGCATGTCAGCGACGTTTTCCTCGATGATTTTTCGCTCAGCGAGAGACACGCCGTACGGGCGGCGATGTACAATAGATGTTCCCTCCGTCTGAATGCGATGCGCTGCAGTGGTAGTTCGGCCCAACGTCGAAGAGCAGGTGTCGAAAGAATCGGCGTGTTTCGTTAATAACGCAAGCAACTGCTGCGCCTGCATAGCTGTTAGGTCATCACTGATAAGAGCTGTGAAGGGAGAGGATGAGGCAGGCTTACTCATAGAACGGTCGTTGGTAAAGGCAGGGTTAAGTGGCGTGACGCTGACAGGCTCAGCATCCACAACACAGGCTACTGCAGTGCCCTCTGGCAGGAGAACTTTCTCTGACGTTTCATTCGTAGCAATGACGAGCGCGGAGCCATGGTGAAAGCGTACGACACCTGATGCAAGGGCTATGCCTTTTGCGACGCAAGTCGACGAAGGGGACACCAAGACGTCACCGTGGTCGATGTCCTTAGAGATCAGGGTCACAATTCGTTCTTGGTGTGGCGGTAGTTCGAGATCTTCGCGAGCGAACAGGCGTAGAGGCTTGTAGACGCCTTCGTCGAACATGGAGTCCGTAATAGTTAGGTGCAGAATCCGTTCACCACAACATATAGCGGCTGAAGAAGAAGATAGGAAGTCCCACCCTAGAATTAGCTGGTGAGAGCACCGGATAAGCACAGTGAACTCGATGTAATGCAAAATGTCATCAATAAACACACGATCAGTACAAAGAGCAAAAGGGCGGATAGCGTTCCCCTGGGCTTCGACTAGATTGGGTCCATTATAAGGTGTCATTACTTTCTTCAGGCGTTTGCACAAATCATACCTAATCACAGAAACTGTAGCACCGGTGTCCACCAAAGCGTCCACGAGAACTCCTTCCACCGTAACAGAAACCATGTTGAACGGGCGTGCTGGAGGAATATGAGTCCTACTGTTACATGCAGTTTGTCCTCCGAAAACTGCATCATTTAGTTTTCCGACCGATTATCAGTAGTAAACGAGGCTGGCCGAAGAGGAGAGGAGGAGCGACGGAAGGGCGAAGGTGATCGGCGTCGGCTTGAACGGTAAGTGTTCCGCGTCTCAGTCGACGCGGGCGGAGATGGAGACCGCTGCTGTCCAGATGAATAACGACGAGCGTAAGAATCCCCTCTGGAAAAGTCCCGTTCGCGCATGTCGTACCCGCGACGCTCGTCCTGCTGGCGCTTGCGGCAGAAGCGCGATATATGGCCACGATATCCACAGTAAAAGCATGTTGGGCGAGACGGGCGCCAAGGCAGGTAGTAGAGGTCGTTCGGCACACCGGGAGATAGCGCACTCAAGTGGACTGACGGAGGGTCGGGTGGGATTGGCCGGAAGTGGACCGGTGGTGCAGCAGCAACCGGCGTGAATGATGGCAGCGGTGAAGTAGAGTTTACGTTGCGAGGAGGCGCGGCCGCAACTTGCGCGTACGTTGGAGGGCTAGACGGAGGTGGCTGGACATAGGCTGGACCGGTGAATGATGTTAGTTCCTCCCTTACGATGTCACGGAGGGCCATGCTTGAAGGCTGTGTGACAGATGGAGAAGGTTGTGAGATGCCCATTGATTGAAGTTCTTCTCGTATGATCTCCCGTATCATGTCACGCAGGTGCTGGTCTGCGGTACGGTGTTCACTATTGCCCGACTGAAGGCGAACAGAATCAAGTTCGTCGAGACGCTGACACGTAGAGACGACGTCCGTGACAGTAGAAGGATTCTGGGCAACAAGGGCATTGTAGGCAATGCTTCCGATGCCCTTAAGGATGTGGCGCAGTTTGTCCGACTCGGACATCGAAGAATTGACGCGCCGGCAAAGCGCAAGGACATCCTCGATATAAGATGTGTATGACTCGCCGGGATGTTGTTGGCGAGTATCTAGGGCCCTCCTCGCTAGAGCGGATCGAACGGCTGGCGTGCCGAATACTTGGCGAAGCTGCTGCTTGAAGGCAGGCCAGTCGGTGAGGTCAATCTCATGGTTCAAGAACCATGTCTTGGCAACGCCCGTGAGATAAAGCGATACTCGGCGGAGCTTGTTAGAGTCGTCCCAGTGATTAGTTGCGCTTACCCGCTCGTAGTTATCGAGCCAGTCCTCCACATCTTCGCCGCGGAGACCAGCGAAGATCAGAGGGTCACGCTGGTGGTTTACGATGTAAAGAGGAGGGGCTTGCGGCGCAGTGACGGCTTGCGGCGCAGAGACGGGAGCCGAAAGGGCATCCACCCACTCAGTCTGAGACATGTTGGCGGACTGAGGGTCTAAGCGGCGGCCTGAACGGAGCTCCAGCGAGTAGGCGTTGTAAGTAGAGGTACTGAGAACGTCAATCCACCTCCACCACGTATGACGACTCGGTTGTAGCGAGGTTTATTGGCCGTGAACTCGGGAACGAACAAGCGCAACGGACCCGACAAAGAAGCGCTCGTGCCAAGCAGATGATGATTATCAGCCAGAACATATGATGATGATTGAGTGCTGTTCAGATGAGGATGAAGCGCATAATAGATGCCTACAATATATATATGTGTGTGTATGTATGTATGTATGGGTGTGCGCATGTGTGTGTATACATGTGTGAATGTATGTATGTGTGTGTGTTTGTATATATGTGTGTGTATGTATGTATATGTGTATGTATGTATGTATGTGTGTGCATGTATGTGTGTACGTGTGTATGTGTATGTGTATGTATGTGTGTATGTATGTATGTATGTATATATGTATGTATGTATGTATGCGTATGTACGTATGTGTATGTATGATTGTATGTATGTGTGTATGTATGTATGCGTGTGTGTGTATATGTATGTGTGTGTTTCTATGTGTGTATGTATGTATCTGTGTTTGTGGATGTATGTATGTGTGTATGTATGTATGTGTGTATGTATGTGTGTGTCTGTATGTGTGTATGTGTGTGTTTGTGTATGTTCGTATGTATGTGTGTGTGCATGTGTATTTGTGTGTATGTACATGTTTATGGGTGTATGTATGTGTTTATGTGTGTATGTGTGTGCGTATGTGTGTATGTATGTGTGTGCATGTATGTGGGTATGCATGTATGTGTATATATGTGCATAAATGTATGTGTTGATTGATTTGTGGGGTTTAACGTCCCAATATAAATGTATGTGTGTATATGTGCGTACGTGTGTATGTGTATATCTATGTGTGTGTGTATACGTGTATTTGTGTATGTATGTTTGTATGTGTGTGTATGTGTGCATGCATGTGTTTGTGGGTATGTATGTGTGTATTTATGTATGTGTGTATGTATGTATGTGTATATATGTATCAGCGCATGTGTGTATGCATGTGTGTATGTGCTCTTAACTTCCTGAATGCCTCTTATCCTAACATACCGGTTATTTTAATGGGTGACTTTAGCTTCCCAGGAATAATCTAGTCTAACCTCGCGCTCACGATATCTAAACACACTGTGAAAAGCGACTTTGTTAACATGCGCCTAACATTTGGTTTATCTCAACTTGTTTCATTCCCAATGCGAGCTACTGAGCACTCTTCAAATATTCTCGACCTCAATTTCACGTCACACCCCGACAATCTTGCATCCCTAGTTCCTCTCCCAGAGATTAGTTATCACGGTGTGCTTCACGCTTCGTTTTCTAATCAACTACCAGGCAAAAGCCATTCCAAGAAAACCCTCACACTCTACGATAAGGGTAACTATGCCGCCATTAACAACGAACTATCCATATTTTGTGAATGGTATTTAAACGACTTTTTCCAACGCCCCCTTGAAACTAACTGGTCTTTGTTCAAGTGCAAAATCCATGATTTGATCATTAGACTTATACCCACAATTACAATTACGGAACGGGCGTCTTCGCCTTGGTTCAACATATCTCTTAAGCGTCTTAATAATAAGAAAGAGCGATTATATCGCTCGGCTAAACTGTCTAACAGAGCGAGCGCTTGGAACAAGTACCGCGGAACGGCAAATGAATTTTAATCACTCGATGCGAAGGCTAAGCGTTCTTTTTTCTCTGCTGCATTACTTAATATGCTACGAAATAACCCTAAACAATTTTCGAGAGCCATTAACCCCAACACCACAAAAACGTTATCCTTACTTAATAAACACGGCGATCCTATTCCAGAACATGTTACCCCTCAAGTACTAAATACTGCCTTCTCCTCCGTATTTACCCCTGAATCTTGCAGCCCGCTTCCAGACTCCCCATTTCTTGATCATCCTGTCATGCCAGGCATTACATTCGATTCATACGGTAATGCTAAACTAATTGACGAATTGAAACTAACGTCATCCGCGTAAATGGATGGCATCAATTCCAAAATTCTCAAAAACACTAAGTTTTTAACAAGCAACATTCTTTCGCACATATTTCAGTAGTCCATTTTATGCGGAGTGGTTCCGGAAGACTGGAAGCTTGGTAAGATCGTTCCTGTCCTGAAAAAAGGTCTTTCATCTTCACCGAGT